>NC_079445.1:44770645-44805645 GCF_903798145.1 Danio aesculapii | reverse complement strand
GATTTGTAAACCCTTTCATTGGCTGCTGGAGCAGTAGTACCGCGGTAAAGGCCAGAGGAGGGAACGGGAGGCCGCTCATAATGGACTGCAGTGTATGGGAGGGTCGTGGGAAAAGCATGGGCACGCTGTTATTGTGATATTTCAACCAGGACTCGGGACTGACCCTCCTAAAGACACATTGTGGTGACAGCGGTGCTAATGGGGGAGCCGCTCAATAGACGCACCCCCACCACATGCAGCGGACGGCCCGCATGCGGAGGTCGCACCAGGACAGGCTGAGTTTAATGCAGTTAGTAGGTGAATGGGTTTGTGCACTCGCTTAACGGGCAATAGATGCATCATTAGGAGCATCGGACGTCAGCGTTTTTGGCTTCTAAGGGCACTAAACCTAAAAGGGATAGATCATGGAGAAATTAATATTTGGTTTGCTGGGTTCCACACAAGTACTTCATGTTGTTCCAACACAAATTGATTTAGTTAACGGAATCGTTTTTTTACAAATTTAAGTGGATTAAACATAAAACAATTAAGTTGTCCCAAAAAAACGTATGAATTGTGTTTTTAACTGCTTGTACAGTAAGTTTAAACAAGCAGCAAAACAAAAAGTTTTTAGCGTACTCACCCTTTACTTCCGTTTCTTTCTTCTGTTGAACACAAAAGAAGATGTTTTGAAAAAACGCTGTAACCAATGATGGAAGTCAATGGTTACAGATTTTCAGCATTCTTCAAAATATCTTCTTTTGTGTTCAAGATGCATCATTAGGAGCCTCGAATGTCGAAGTTTTGGCCTCTTAGGGCTCTAAACCTTAAAGGGATAGTTCACACAAAAATTATTTATTTACTCATGAGTAGGGGTGGGCGATATATTAATATCACGGTATTTTTCATCTTTTGAACGGTGACGGTATAATATCATGGTATTACTTTCAATAGCAAAATAATCTACATCTCAAGGAAGAACGGACAAAAGAAAGTCTCACTTCTATCACTCTTTAAAGTTTTGGTTTGGGTCATTGTAAATGCTCAGTCTCGTTATGAGCTGATCTTCATTTCTCTGTGTTGGTGGAATAAAGCAGGCGAGTCAGCCGCACCAATTTATGAGCAGACAGAGCAGGATTCTCATGATGACCACCAGCGCAATTCCGCTCTTTGTTATGAGCCGTAGTTTCAGTGTAAACTTAGTAAAGGTGAGTTTCTTTGGCGATGATGTGTACAGTGTTAGACTTTATATTTAGCGGACATTTGCGCTGAACACGCGGTGAATGCAACGCATCGAGATTCGGGCACCTTCTCCGAAAACACTCGACTGATCTCAGCTGGCGGATCAACATTTACCTCATGTCATGATCGCCGTCATCTGCGCCATTATTATTATTATAACTTTAGGTGAGGTTTGCAAACCTGTGCACTTTTCACTCTTCAGCCGTTTGCATTTCCTGCAGTAACAAAAGCTCCCTGTTATCTGACAGCGGGAAGCGTTGAGTGACTGACAGCTAATATGAACCAATACAGCAGCAGGGTAGAGCGATTCAGCAAGTTTTTAGAGAAAATCAAATCAGATTGCACTACAACCATTATATTCAGTCGCACAAATGCTCCCAAATATATTATGAGGGCGCATAGATTACATTTCGGGCGCTCATGCGACCAAAATGGTTGCAATTTCGAGCCCTGTAGTATAAGGACATGTATTCAGACCACAACTGAACGTTTGAAGAAAATTGAATGCCTTATTATTTAGAATTAGCTATTATTGATGTAAATGCAGCCGTTCAAGGCGCATAATTGATTTATTACGGTATTGACGGTATTAGAAAATCCATGTCGTGGCGCAATGTCACACCGGTGATGACTATGACACCGGTGTACCGCCCACCCCTACTCATGAGATTCTTTCTCCTGTTGAGCACAAAGGAAGGTATTTTGCAAAATGCTGAAAACCTGTAACCATTGGCCAAATGTCTTCTGTTGTGTTCGAGATGCATCATTAGGAGCCTCGGATGTTGTCTGTTTGGCCTTATAGGGCACTAAACCTAAGGGATAGTACATGCAAACATTTAAATTGGTCATTATTTATGGTTTTCAGCATTTTTCAAAATATCTTCTAAATATCTTCTGTTTTGTTCAAGAAGCATCATCGAATGTCGAAGTTTTGGCCTCTTAGGGCTCTAAACCTTAAACGGATAGTTCGCGCAAAAATGATTTATTTACTCTTTACCGGTTTCAAATCAATATGAGATTCTTTCTCCTGTTGAGCACAAAGGAAGATATTTTGCAAAATGCTGAAAACCTGTAACCATTGACCAAATGTCTTCTGTTGCGTTCAAGATGCATCATTAGGAGCCTCGGATGTTGTCTGTTTGGTCTTATAGGGCTCTAAACCTTAAAGGGATAGTTCACGCAAAAATGATTTAGTTACTCTTTACCGATTTCAAATCTATATGAGATTCTTTCTCCTGTTGAGCACAAATAAAGATATTTTGCAAAATGCTGAAAACCTGTAACCATTGACCAAATATCTTATTTTGTGTTCAAGATGCATCATTAAGAGCCTCGGATGTTGTCTGTTTGGCCTTATAGGGCACTAAACCTTAAAGGGATAGTACATGCAAAAATTAAAATTTGGTCGTTATTTATGGTTTTCAGCATTTTTCAAAATATTTTCAAAATATCTTCTGTTTTGTTCAAGAAGCATCATCGATGTCGAAGTTTTGGCCTCTTAGGGCTCTAAACCTTAAACGGATAGTTCACGCAAAAATGATTTATTTACTCTTTACCGGTTTCAAATCAATATGAGATTCTTTCTCCTGTTGAGCACAAAGGAAGATATTTTGCAAAATGCTGAAAACCTGTAACCATTGACCTAATGTCTTCTGTTGTGTTCAAGATGCATCATTAAGAGCCTCGGATGTTGTCTGTTTGGCCTTATAGGGCACTAAACATTAAAGGGATAGTACATGCAAAAAATTAAATTCGGTCATTATTTATGGTTTTCAGCATTTTTCAAAATATCTTCTAAATATCTTCTGTTGTGTTCAAGATGCATCATCGAATGTCGAAGTTTTGGCCTCTTAGGGCTCTAAACCTTAAACGGATAGTTCACGCAAAAATGATTTATTTACTCATGAGATTCTTTCTCCTGTTGAGCACAAAGGAAGATTTTTTGCAAAATGCTGAAAACCTGTAACCATTGACCAAATGTCTTCTGTTGTGTTCAAGATACATCATCACTGTTTCAAATCTATGAGTTTCTTCTGTTCAAAACAAAAGAAGTTTTTTTTAAATGCTGTAACCGTTGATTTCCCTGGTATTTGTTTTTTTCTGCTATGAAAGTCAATGGTTACAGGTTTTCAGTGTCCTTCAAAATAACTTCAAAATATCTTATCATCATTAGGCGTTTCGGATGTCATCAATTTGGCTTCTTAGGGCACTAAAAAGGGATAGTTCACACAAAAATGCAAGTTCAGTCATCCTTTACTCCCTTAACTTGGTTGAAATTTATAAG
This sequence comes from Danio aesculapii, assembly GCF_903798145.1. Classification (NCBI taxonomy): domain Eukaryota; kingdom Metazoa; phylum Chordata; class Actinopteri; order Cypriniformes; family Danionidae; genus Danio; species Danio aesculapii. The sequence goes on along the minus strand of NC_079445.1, from coordinate 44,802,140 downwards.
TTTCTTTCCTCAGTTGAGAAAATATTTGAAAATTGGTGGAACCCTGTAACCATTGACTTGCATGTTTTTCTTACTATGTAAGTCAATGGTTACAGGTTTTCAGCTTTCATCAAAAGATCTTCTTTAGTGTCCAACTGAATAAAGAAACTCATAAAGGTTTTGGAACCACTTGAGGGCGAGTAAATAGTGAGTAAATGTTTTGGGGGAAATTTCCCTTAAAGCTGTAAAGAGAGTGAATGTGTTTATAAACAGTGATTGTAACTGTGTAGTGTTGGTGATGTGATCAGGCCTGTAACAATACTGAATTAACGTCATTAATAATTATTCTGACATAATTAGTTAATGTTGGACTTGTAGTTTCATCCCATTTTAAATCTACTTTCTCAAATTGAAAATGATTGATTATTATTTTCCATTTTTAGTCCAAATTGAATTCAAATGTGAGATTCTAAAATAATTATAGATGGAGTTTTCAATCCTTTCAATAATCAAAAATTAAGTGAAAAATGAGAAGAAAAAAAAAACAAATAAAAAAAATGAACATTTTACCAGAGACAGAAGGGTATAAATGCATTTTGTTTGTGTTTTCAATTAGATTTACTGATGAACACTTTACATATTCATATTAATTTAATATTTACAATCCTTTAAAATACTTTAGTTTACGGTGCATTTCTTAACAACAATTGAATGTGCAAAAAACTTAACATTCTCTGATAATGCATAGATCATGTGATCTGAAAATGCATAATCATGTTGCTATTTGAGGATTATTCATTCATTCATTTTGTTTTCGGCTTAGTCCCTTTATTAATCTGGGGTCGCTACAGCGGAATGAACCACCAACTTATCCAGCACAAGTTTTAAGCAGCGGATGCCCTTCCAGCTGCAATCCATCACTGGGAAACATCCACACAAACTCATTCACACACATACACTATGGCCAATTTAGCTTATCCAATTCACCTATAGTGCATGTGTTTGGACTGTGGGAAACCGGAGCACCTGGAGGAAACCCACATGACACGGGAGAACATGCAAACTCCACACAGAAATGCACCAGTCGAGGCTCAAACCAGCAGCCTTCTTGCTGTGAGGCGACATCGCTACTCACCGCGCCACTCCTATTTAACTATTACTCAAACTGTATCTTGCTGCTTTACTAAAATGATTTTTTATAACGTGGCAGATGATAATATCGGTGTGTAAACCTCTGGACACACTCATTAAAATGTTCAAAAATTAAAGATCCCTCTGATTAGTAAAGTGAAGGCTTATTCATAAGTTAAACATCTCCGATGAGGATTTTAAACCTGTTTAATGTGCTGGAGATTGAACAAAGAGAAACCGTTTTCAATGATCCAAACTGTTTTACCCTGTCCAGACTTATTTCCAGTTTGTTGACAAAATAGCCAAACAAAAGGAGAGCTGGAGTAGGTGTTGTTTTAGGTTACTTAAGTAGAAGAGCATTTGCAATGTCTAATAATAACACCTTGTCTGAACATTGTAAGTTATCATGCGGGGTTCCACAGGGCTCAGTATTAGGACCGCCTCATTTTAATCTTTATGTTACATTTCAGCCACATTATTAGGAAGCATGGTATTTCTATTCATAGCTATAGTATGCTGATGACACACAGCGGTATGTAGCTGTATATCCTGATGATGATCCACTCGATTTAACTCGTAAATTGCATCCAAGACAGAGATCTAGCATGGAATTTCTTAAAACTACATCAAAATAGTACTGATTATTGGAATCAAAGCTTAGAAAGAGAAATTAATCCTTGAACTAATGCTAGGATACAATGCAAGCCAAGTGCACTGTAAAAAAATCAGAGTACTTGGAGTTTTTGTCTTGTTTCTAGTCCAGATATCTACAAATTGATCTCAAATCAAGAAGCATTTTCTATAGACAAGCAAAAAAAGAATGTCTTGTTTTAAGAAATGTTAAAATTGAGTTAAAACAAGCAAAATAATCTAACAATGGTGTAAGCAAAATCTTGTTTTTCCTTTTTCCTTTATATCTTATGTGGTAAGTGATCATTTTTGTAACATCTGAATCCTTTATGTATTTTATATTCAATTCAATTCAATTCCCCTTTATTTGTATAGCGCTTATACAATGTAGATTGTGTCAAAGCAGCTTCACATAAAAGGTCACAGTAAATAGGAACAGTGTAGTTCAGTTTGTAGTGTTTAAGTTCAGTTCAGTTTAGCTCAGTTCAGTGTGGTTTAATAATCACTACTGAGAGTCCAAATACTGAAGAGCAAATCCAACGATGCGCAGCTCTACAGATCCCGAACCATGCAAGCCAGTGGCGACAGCGGAGAGGGAAAAAAACTTCACTAGATGACGAAAGTGAAGAAAATAAACCTTGAGAGAAACCAGGCTCAGTTGGGCACGACCATTTTAATTTCTCCGCTGGCCAAACGTCTTGTGCAGAGCTGCAGTCTCAGTGGCGGAGGCTGGAAGCTGGCCTCAGCGAAGACTCGTCTGTCTCTGGAGCGTCACAGGAATCAGTCTCATGTTCTCCACTCCTCCATGACCACCACAGTAGCTGTTCAGGATACGGCCTGGTCCAGGATATGGAAACCTTGGGATCATCTCGTCGTTGGTCTTGGATCGAATCAGTGACTCTGCATAGTCTGAGGGCCTCGGGATGAGTATCCCCAGGTGGAAATGAAGAATAAAGAAAATAATTAGCGTAGCTGATGTTCATAGTGTATATAAACAAGATGCATAACCTGTGTGGAAGCCCCCTAAGTGGTGCACTGAGTGTATGCTTTACTGTACAGATTCTTCTAGTTCAGTTGATTCAGATTCAAATCTAGTTTTGAATTGGGAGAGTGTGTCTGAGCCTCGGACGTTATCAGGAAGGCTATTCCAGAGTGTAGGAGCCATAAATGAGAAGGCTCGACCTCCTTTACTCGACTTTGCTATTCTACAACCCCCCCCCCCGCAGATAACAGTAGGCTAAGCTAAATCTTGTTTTTCCTTTTTCCTTTATATCTCATGTTGTAAGCGATAATTCTTGTAACATTTGAATCCTTTATGTGTTTTATATGTAAAGATATTTGTGTATTGCTGTACATCCTGTGTGAGTTAAGCGTTTGAACCTGCATAGGCGCGTAACTAACGCGCTCTGCCAGAGGGGGGGGGTTGAGATAGGAAGATTCAAGGGCCCATCCATTTATGGGGGCCCCAGAGACATTACCAGCTTTTACTTGGTCAATGGTGTGATCCAGGGGCGGAGCGGACATTTTAAAAGTAGGGGGGACGGCTGTATGAGATCATACATTCATATAATTATTAATCACCTGTTTCTAAATGGCCTGTCTCTAAAACTGAGGGGAATTTTTCCCCCCCGGTTGCTACGACCCTGGTGCGATCTATTTTAGTTTCTGAAATTAGCAACGCTCCAACAACGCGCCTTAACACACCTACTTTATAGACCAGCACACCCATGAGTCCACAAAGTGGCGCAAATGGATTTACTATTTAAACAACGTGGCGCAAAACGTGAAAATTAGGCTTGCGCTGGTATGAAAATAGCAACACATCGCGCCAAACACGTCTTGCGCCTTATTGCACTGGGTGTATGATAGGGCCTGTAGTGTGTGTGTGTGTGTGTGTGTGTGTGTGTGTGTGTGTGTAAATGTGCTGTTTTTGATGATCCCACAGGTCTGTTAGGATGCAGTCGGATCACTCATGCAGAAGCCTCCAGAAATCTCGGATCCCAGCAGGCAGGGTGGTAAGTTTGGGGTCACCGGGACGCCCCTTTCTGTATTGTCAAATGCACTGACTTCTTGACCTCTCGTGTCATTTCCTCAGCGTCCGACTCTCTGGTTTCTCCATGGCCACACCCACTCTGCTTTACGCCACATTGTCCCCGTCCAAATCTTTAGATCTCCTTGACAAATGCGCTAGTACATTTACTAGTCCAGAAGTGATTGAGTGGAGCTCCAGCAATAAAGGGCGTTTCCAGGCCTCGGGGTGGCCATATTTTGGGTGAAAAGCACAGGCGCAGGCGTCCCATGTGTCACAATGCAGAAGCGGCTTTAGGGCAAAACTCATTCAAGGTCACTTGCTGACGGATGAAACACTTCCTTCCTCATTCTGACACTCAGATCCACTGCTGTCCTGTGGAACGTTTGAATGTAAAAACACAAGGCAGCAGTGGATATACAGTGTAGGGCTGGACGTTATGATGGTGTATAGGTATCAAGGAAATAAGTGTACCATAAAATATTTTTGGGTATTGTGTGTACACCGTGAAATGTAAGTAAGTAGGTGGGCGTGGCTCATGTAAAGAGAAAGATGCTCCATTGGAGACTCGCCGTGTTGACAACTGCTTTATTGACCTTATTCTTCAATGCAGAAGTGCACTCATTTTGCAATCATTTTAGAACCTCCGATTCAGTCGCCTGTGAGAGAAATGACTGGGAATAATAAACAGCAGAAATGGTCATACTACTTGTTCTACAAACCAGTGTTTACATGACTATACAGACAAAGCAGGATAATATAATAAGAAAATATCAGTTCGCAACATTCATTCATTCATTCATTCATTCATTCTCTTTTCGGCTTAGTCCCTTTATTAATCTGGGGTCACCACTGCGGAATGAACCGCCAACTTATCCAGCATATGTTTTACGCAGCGGATGCCCTTCCAGCTGCAACCCATCACTGGGAAACATCCATACACACTCATTCACACTCATACACTACGGACAACTAAACGGCATGTCTTTGGACTTGTGGGGGAAACCGGAGCACCCAGAGGAAACCCACGCCAACATGCAAACTCCACACAGAAATGCCAACTGACCCAGCCGAGGCTCAAACCAGCAACCTCCTTGCTGTGAGGCGACAGCGCTATGCACTGTGCCACCGCGCTGCCCCAGTTTACAACATCAAGCAGCCTAACAAGCTGTTTTTAATGTCTAAAATGAATGTAAGTGAATGAGATCGGAAGTCTAGAGCCAAAATAATTCAAATGGCTGCACCCCCTCGGACGCAGAGAATAAGGTGAATATTTTCAGCAAGATGAAATCATTTTGTTTTAATATTTCTAAAAGAATTGTAATTGTTTACAACATTGTTACAAATTAATATTTTGATATTTAAGTTAAATTTTTTTACTTGGGATATATTTGATATCTCTGAGAAGATGCTACTATGCACACATACGCAAGTACAAAAATATGTTAACTATATACAATATATATATTATACAGTTGAGCTCAGAATTAATAGCCCCCTTTTAATTTTTTTTCTTTTTTTAATATTTCCCAAATGATGTTTAACAGAGCAAGGAAATGTTCACAGTATGTCTGATAATATTTTTTCTTCTGGAGAAAGTCTTATTTGTTTTATTTCGGCAAGAATAAAAATTTTAAATTTTTTTAAAACACATTTTAAGGTCAATATTATTAGCCCCTTCAAGCTAATCTGTTTTCAATTGTTTGCAGAACAAACCATCGTCATACAATAACTTGCCTAATTACCCTAACCTGCCTAGTTAACCTAATTAACCTAGTTAAGCCTTTAAATGTCACTTTAAGCTGTATAGAAGTGTCTTGAAGAATATCTAATCTAATATTATTTACTGTCATCATGACAAAGAGAAAATAAATCAGTTATTAGAGATGAGTTATTAAAACTATTATGATTAGAAATGTGTTGAAGAAAATAAATGGGGAAAATAAACAAGGGGGCTAATAATTCTGTATATTCTATATATATATATATAGGCTTAACATATATAATTAAATCTTAACATATATAATTAACACACACAGATGCACACACACGCATATATAAAAGTATATATATATAAACTTCATATGGCCACGCACTAGGTAGCCTCGGCTGGGTCAGTTGGCATTTCTATGTGGAGTTTGCATGTTCTCCCTGTGTTGGCGTGGGTTTCCTCCGGGTGCTCCGGTTTCACCCAAATGTCCAAACACATGCGGTGCAGGTGAATTGGGTAAGCTAAATTGTCTGTAGTGTGTGTGTGTGAATGAGTGTGTATGGATGTTTCATGGTGATGGGTTGCAGCTGGAAGGGCATCCGCTGCGTAAAACATGTGCTGGATAAGTTGGCGGTTCATTCTGCTGTGGCAACCCCTGATTAATAAAGGGACTAACCTGAAAAGAAAACGAATGAATGAATAAACTTCATTCTGTTTTTTCATTTACTGCTCTGTTGTTCTTTCATCATCATTCTGTCATTTTATCTCTTCTGTCTTTCTTTTATTCTAAATGCTGTATCTCTGTTCCACTTGTCATTTCATTAAATTTCATATCATTTGATTTGATCTGTCGTTCTATCTCGTTTCATCTAACATTATCAATCCTTAATGCTCTGTCTATCATTCTCTCCATAATTCTCATTCTGTTTTGTCCCTTTAAACTTTAACGTTTTTTTCTTCAGGACTTTAAAACAGTGTTTGTGCGTCAGAGATGTGTGTTTAATTAAGGCCACTGTCAGTATCTCTGCCTTCAGATACCAAGCCCTGGTGGATTCCATGGGAAACCACAATAAATGGCCTTGTGTTTTTAGATGCGTCTGCTGAAGATAAAACCAAATCTACAAATATTAAACACCTGCAGTCTGAGAACCTCCAGACATCACAGAAAAATAAAGTCTGTGCAAAATAAAGACAAAAATACGATTATAGGAAACAGACGACTTTTAGCTTAAAGAAAATCAAAACTCATCAGAAAAAAATGCATCTCAAATGTGAAGTTTGAAAGAGTTATGAGTAGTTATTTTAGCTGAATTTAGAAATGTATACAAGCGGATCTGTACAAGGGAAACATTATTTCCTTAGGTATAAGATTTCCCTAGAGAAATGCTATTATTATAAGCTAGTGTTTTTTTAATCATGTGATGATCATACCATATATTGTCTGATTTAAATTGTATAATATGTCCATAGTATTGTAAGTACATCTATATATCATATGATATCATCCCTAATAAACATAGAAGCATAAACATAGAATACATCAAAGTAGTTATCAAGCCACCATATTCATATCCATAACTCATCTATCTATGTATATTTTAACATTCATTCATTCATTTTCCTACGGCGTAGTCCATTATCTATTAGGGGTTGCCACAGTGGAATGAACCACCAACTATTCCGGCATATGTTTTACACAGCAGATGCCCTTCCAGCCGCAACCCCCGCCGCATGTCTTTTGGTCTGTGGGAGAAACCGGAGCACCCGGAGGAAACCCACACCAACACGGGGGAGAACATGCAAACTCCACACAGAAATGCCAATTGGCTCAGCTGGGACTCGAACCAGTGACCTTCTTGCTATATTGTAACATACTGTGCACTCTCAGAAATAAAGGTACAGGAGCTGTCACTGGGGCAGTACCTTTTTAAAAGGTACATATTTGTACCTGAAGGGTCCATAATGGTATCTCGAAGGTATATTTTAGGTACATTTGGGTACTATTACGCACCTTTTAGATACCACTGTGGACTATTTGGGTACAAATATATATCTTTTAAAAAGGTACTGCCCCAGTGACAGCTCCTGTACCTTTATTTCTGAGAGTGTATGTAAATCCTATTTATCCTTGCTGCACTACTTATATTTGCACTCTGGTTAGATGCTGACTATATTTTATTACCCAGCTCTCTGTGATTTTAATTTTTTATTTAATTATTTATTTATTTTACCATTATAGTCACATTTAAGATACAAGATCTCTTCTTTCGGAGAGTCCTGGCCAAAATAGCTGCACAAAAAGCTTCACATTAACACTAATACAAACATTTAAAAGTATCAAGATGTAAATGTTTTCATATTAAAAATGCATGATAGAATAAATAAATAAATAAAAATCACTCAAGTACATGTTCCCTTTAGAGCGATACGGATATTGCATATACTATTGTACTATCAGAATTTTAAATATCAGTCGGGAAATAATTGACTCGGGTTTCTTTATTTATTTAAAGATATTTACTGAATTTTCAAGCATCATAACTCTGGTCAAAAAACTGTGTTGCTCCGTCTTTCTTTCCTTCACTTTCCTATTTCGCAATATAACTTAAAAACAGTCCAATAAGGGCAGAGCAAACCATTACAAACAAAGGAAATCAACAAATGGAAACATATCAACATGTCTAAACTGTACATGCATTTGAGCACTGATAATACATTATATTAAATCAAAGTATGGCTCTTACACTATTATTATGATAACAATAATGCTTCCATATAGCCAAAATTATAGATTTTTAATTTGTGCAAAAAATCATTAGCTTATTAAAGATTGTTCCTTGAAGACATTTAGTAAATTTCCTATTTTTAATTTGATCAAAACTTATTTAAAAGTAATCTGCATTGCTAATAACGTAAGTGTTTAAATTTAAGGGGGATTTTCTCAGTGTTTAGATTTTTTTTTTTTTGAGACTCTTCAGAGTTTTTACTTTAATTTTTGTCAGCAAAACAGTTTGAATATTATGTTTTTGTCTGACCATGGCTAAACATCATCTGCTGTGCTTTAATAAGCACTGCCGCTGGAGTCTGACCCTAAGAGGTCAAACATATGTCAAGGATAATTGGAGGTCAAATGAAGCTGACCTGATGTAATCTGCTTTGAAAAGCACCAAGCGTTTGCCGCGTTTAATGATGCTGATGAGTCCAAAGAACCACGTCCACTCTAAAGGGGTTTATTGGACCCTTAACGCTGCATAAACTGGCTTGAAAGACTGCGCAAACACACCCCTCCTTTAGGACAAGACAAGACAAATCTGGCTCATTAAGAGAGGAACGCTGGACGCCAAGGACATCAATGACAAAAGTGCTTTGAAACTCGGAAAGGACTTTCAGGTATGAGGTTAAAATCTGTACACAGAACTTTCAGTATCCATATGGAGATAGATTAGTCTTAATAATAAATCATGCAAACAAAAAATATGCATTATTGAACCGTATCAATTTACAAACTCAAATGGGGAGCATTAAATGCATAAACAAAATATAGAGATTTTCAAACACATTTCCATTTATACAGAAGATAATATCCTTGTGTGTACATACAGTGGTGTGAAAAAGTGTGTGCCCCTTCTGGATTTCTTATTTTCTTTGCATGTTTGTCACATTTTAATGTTTCAAATCATCAAACTAATTTAAATATTAGTAAAAGAGAACACTGGTAAACACAACATGCAGTTTTAAAATGAAATATTAAGATAATACAAAACTACTGTACATAGCCCTGTGTGAAAAAGAGTTTGCCCCCTCAGCCTAATAACTGATTGGACAACAATTAGCAGCGAAAACTGCAATCAAGCAGTTTTGATAACTTGCAGTGCGCAGTTTGCCCACTCATCTTTGCATAGTTTTAGTTATATATATATATATATATATATATAAACTTCATAGGGCCACGCACTGGGTAGCTTCGGCTGAGTCAATTGGCATTTCTATGTGGAGTTTGCATGTTCTCCTTGTGTTGGCGTGGGTTTCCTCTGGGTGCTTTGGTTTACCCTAAAAGTCCAAACACATGCGGTACAGGTGAATTGGGTAAGCTAAATTGTCCCTAGTGTATGTGTGTGAATGAATGTGTATGGGTGTTTGCCAGTGATGGGTTGCTGCTGGAAGGGCATCCGCTGCGTAAAACATGTGCTGGATAAGTTGGTGGTTCATTCTGCTGTGGCGACCCTGGATTAATAAAGGGACTAACCTGAAAAGAGAGTGAATGAATGAACTTCATTCTGTTTTTTCATTTACTGCTCTGTTGTTCTTTCATTTTGCCCACTCATCTTTGCATAGTTTTAGCCAAATTCGAGGGTTTTCAAGCAAAATCCACCTTTTTAAGGTCATTACACAGCATCGTAATTGGATTCAGGTCAGGATTTTGATAAGGCTACTCTATAGTCTTCATTTTTATTTCCTTCAGTCATTCAGAAGTGGACTTGCTTGTGTGCTTAGGATCATTGTCCTGTTGCAGAACAGGGTTGAAAGAAGGAAAAAAACAAACAAATAAATAAATAAATAAAATAAATAAATAAAAAAAGTGGGACAAAATTTTCAGTAATGCAAACGAAAGAGACTCAGACATAGTTTTATACAGTTCCTCTAGAGCCTTAGTGTCTTTGGAAAATACCTTTACAAAGATTCTAAATACGTTTTACATTCATTATCACGATTTATCACATGCATGAAGCCAAATTCATGTGCACAAAATGAAAATACATATTCATAAAATACATTTCACATATGCAAAACTCCATTTACAATTGTATAATGAACTTGAGTGTGCAAAAGACATGATATGTGAATGGCGTCCCGTTTTTATGTTCACCTCGCTGGACGGAGGATGAAATGCTTCTTTTTTCATTTTTAATAAAGTGAGAAGGTGTGCACCTTGATAACAAAGTTCTGGTAAAACAGTGAGCTTGCATCTGATTGGCTAAAGCAGTGTTTCCCAACCCTGTTCCTGAAGGCACACCAACAGTACACATTTTCATCCTCTCCCTAATCAAACACACCTGAATCAACTTATCATAACATCAGAAGAGACTCCAACACCTGAAGTTAATGGGTCAGAAAAGGGAGACATCCAAAATATGTACTGTTGGTGTGCCTCCAGGAACAGGGTTGGGAAACACTGGGCTAAAGGATACAATCAGCATGAGAGGAGTGCACTTACAGAAAAAAAAAATACATACACACAAATCCAGTGCAATTCACATGTCAAAGACGATTGCACATTCACATGCATGATGAACTTACACATTTTAAACACTCAACTTTTTGTTCTCTTTTATAAGTTTGTAAATGTTGTTTTGCATTTGTGAAATTTATTTTATGAATATGCGTTTTTGTGTAAGTCAATAATTTTTTTGAAGATATATACAGTTGAAGTGAAAATTATTAGCCTTCTGTTTTTATTTTTATTTATTTATTTATTTTATTTCTCAAATGATGTTGAACAGAGCAAGGAATTTTTCTCAGTATTTCCTATAATATTTTTTCTTCTGGAAAAAGTCTTATTTGTTTTATTTCGGCTAGAATAAAAGCAGTTTTTCATTTTTTAAAAATCATTTTAAGCTTAATATTTTTAGTCCCAATAGCCGCGTTTCCACTATCGCACCTAAAGCGAGCGAGCCAGGGCGAGTCAAGGCCAGTCGCGTTTCCACTATCACTTCCGTGGCGAAATCAGGCCAAAGCGGGGCTTCCTTGGGGCCAGCGTCCGGCCTTTTTCAGCCCGCCGAATACCTTGGGCCAAGGAGGGCCAACTGGGGCTTCGGGGCGGGGTTACGTACAAAGGCGGAGTTTTCCTGTCAGGTAAAGAGGAGACAAGATGCTTTCTTCCCTTACATTTGTTTTGCTATCGCGCTTGATCAACTCACTAAGAAGAAGAAAAAATGGATAGCAGACAGTACTGGTCAGTTGAGGACACCAGGGCTCTTCTGAACATTTGGGCCGAGGAAAATGTAAATGCCGCCGAACTCGAATGTCCTTATCCAGGGATCGCTGTCTGGCCTTACACCAACAGACCACAAACAGTAAAAAAGCAATGGCTTCGGTGTTCTCCATCTTCCAGCTCTCGTAGTGATGCCAGGTTGTGTTTGTGGTTATAATTTGAGTTTTTTGTTCCCGCTGAAGTGGGCGGGTTGTGTGACGGGTTGTGTGACGTTTGATTCGGGGGACGTTCTGGGGGCGGTGTTTGCGTGACGCGCTGCAAGCAACTAGCCCGACAGTGGAAACGCGACATGATTTCGGCCTCATTTCTCAACCTCCCGGGCTATTGGCCCGGCCTGGCCCGATTAAAGCCCTGGCTCGCACTGGCCCGATAGTGGAAATGCGGCTATTGTTAAGCAATACTTATTCTGGATTGTCTACAGAACAAACCACTGTTATACAATGACTTGCCTAATTACCCTAACTTTACCCTAATTAACCTAGTTAAGCCTTTAAATGTCACTTTAAGCTGAATACTAGTGTCTTGAAGAATATCTAGTCTAATATTATGAGCTCTCATCATGGCAAAGATTAAAGAAATCAGTTTTTAAAGTACTAAGGTTTTCTAGTTATTATAACTGTTATGTTTAGAAATGTGTTGAAAATATCTTCTTTCCGTCAAACAGGAATTGGGGGAAAATCTACAGGGGGGTGAATAATTCTGACTTCAGCTGTAAATATTTTGTGCACATGAATTGGGTTTCATACCTGTGAAATTGTCTGTGTATGTTGCGTTTATTTGCATGCATTATTATTGAGACTAATCCAGCTCCCTACATCCACAGTCACAGTTAAAGTGCTTAAAGCAGACCACGAATCCGATTTTTGGGTAAATGCAGCGCCACCATAGTGTTCACAGCTGTGTGTTAAATCTCTCTTACGCCCCCCGTCTGTTCTGGACATTCACTTCCATGGACTCAAACCAAGCCATTGCACTTCTAGCCCAAGACTTTGAATGACAGCTCGGCTTAATATATCCTTTAGCCTTTATCTGGAGAGTCAGAGGTCAGAGGATTAGTGTCCCAGGTCAAGTATAGCACCTGTGTGTCAATATAAAACACACAAAGGGGTCAGTCTGCAAGAAGGGAGATTTTTTTGGGGTGGAATGCACTAATGGTGGGGACAAGCTGGGAGATGAAGCTTATATGAGTGTAAGTCTGCCTCCTTTTAGTTTTCAGGAATTTCCACTAGTATGCATTTTGGAAAAAGAGATGCTGGTAGATTTGACAAAACATTTAGAAAGGGAATGACACAGTCAGCGAATCATGAAAATGCTCTCTAATTATCTTTAATTAATTGATCACAATAATACGAGAAGCAAAACTACAAACAACTTGTATTCAGATTTGATGTTTGGGTCAATGAGCAATTGAACAGGTGCTCAGTTTTGTCTTTAAAGGTGTAAATAAAGCCTTCTTAGCATGAACGTTTGTAGTTCATATTTTGTCTTTCTGTTGGAATTTGGGAATGGAAACTATCAACACAGGCTCATATTTATGTATACATTTCTGGAGAGTGCAAATTTTGTAGCCCGAGCTACATATGGTTGCATTTCATCTTTAAAATCAATGTTACTGGGCGGTATTAACCCGCCAACGGCTTCTGTTTCCGTTTACCAGCTGACTGCTTACCTCCATGTGGACGACTTTTCCGCTGTTACCAGTTTGCTCAGTAGCTCATCATGTACGCCAGTGGAATGAGACACAGAGGAGTTGGCTGTGGCGACGGGGTTCGAGTGTGGTGTAGAATGATTCCAGAAAGCAGGTAAAACAAAAACAAAGCCAAAAAAATACAAATAAACAAGTAAATAACAGGGTGAGAACGTTGTAAGAGCTGAAAATGTGGTAATAATCAGGCATAAAGCCGCCTTTCCACTGCACATGACATTCGGACACGACTGTGGGAATACGCCCCCCTTGTGGCAGTGGCACAGACTTTTCGGTTTTGTCGCGCACCATAGGAGAGAGTACAAAAGCAAGAGCCTTTATTCTCCATGTGTTCACCATGAATGAATATTGGAAACTCATAGACCGCTCTTAATTTTGGAGGGAATGTGGAGACAACATTAAAAAATAATATTTTTGCTTGGACAACACTGGAATACATCACATCCGGTCGACCATACGGTCTAGTCCCGCAGCTCAAATTGAATCTGAATTTTCCACAAATGGAGATGATCGGAACTCCACGCTGCTCCCGGACTACTCTCCATTGGAAATGAATGACTTCCGGTCTGTCGTTTGTCGTGTGCAAAGGAAAGGCAGCTTAATTCTTCTGGATTGCTTTTGAAAACACTGTCAGTATGGTTTAAGGAAGGCGGTGATCAGGTCAAACTGTGCTTTTAAAACACTATCAATTGGGTTTAGGCAAGGAGGTGGATGGGGGTATTGGTCAGTCAGTCGGTCAGTCAGTCAGTCGACTGGTGGATTTACGTGGGAAGAGCAGGCACGAATGGCACTCGCGAGAGAAATTTGAGATTTGAAAAAGCATACGCAGCAGCTTCTGGTGGATTCGTGAAAACAAAAACTGCAACAACAAAAAAAGTACCTCCTAGGATGTATTTACGTCCAGTACATAGAGGTACATATCAACAATGAGCCGTGTTGGAAACTATTCATAGACACTCAGTGAAATGGACTAAATCAACCCTCTTTGCTGTTCTGATGGTCAGTTGTTGTTATTTTGACCACATGCGTACTGTAAATGGATTGCTGCTTCTTGATTGGCTGATTAGCCTAATTAAGTGGGCGGTTCATTATTTTTCTTTAAAGATGTAAACAAAGTACTTCTTTGACCTCCAGAAGAACTTTAATAGTTTACAGAAATTCAGTTTTTGCAGTGAGTATAAAGAGTTCAGGACACACGGTGGCTCAGTGGTTAGCACTGTGGCCTCACAGCAAGAAGGTTGCTGGTTCGAGTCTCTGCTGGGCCAGTTGGCATTTCTGTGTGGAATTGGCATGTTCTCCCTGTGTTGGCATGGGTTTACTCTGGGTGGTCCAGTTTCCCCCACAGTGCAAACACATGCGCTATAGGGGAATTGATTAACTAAATTAACCGTAATGTATGAGTGTTTGTAAATGTGAGAGTGTATGGGTGTTATCCAGTACTGGGTTGCGGCTGAAAGAGCATCCGCCATGTAATACATATGCTTTAATAGTTGGTGGTTCATTCCACTGTGGCGACCCCTTATAAATAAGGGAGGAAGCCGAAGAAAAATGAATGAACTGATTTCTGAAAAATTCTCAAAACAGATGTTATGTTTTTGAAAATTAATTCTTCATATATTCAGAGTCTTCTACAGTCATCTGTTAAAATATAAGCTAAATTAGACAGATGGAACAGAGTCAAATGGACAAAATCACATGTCCTGCCGATGATTAGCGGTTTGAACGTCAGCAAGTTGCTGCTGTCTGATTGGCTGATTCGATGTTTGCATTAATAAACAGGTTTACCTAATAAGGTGACAGGTCAGTTTGTTTCTGTAAAGATGTAAACAAGGAACTTTGACCGCCAGAAAAGTAGAGTAAACTTTTGTAGTTTTCAGAAATTGTTTTACATTGAGGCTTGAAGATTTCCATTGAAAAAAAAACATTGATTTCTGAAAAATTCTAAAAACAGCGCTTATCTGTTATTGGAAATTAACTTTTCGATTATCTTTCTGTTACAATATAGGCTAAAATTGTTCAGGGAAATAGTCAAATGGACCAAATAACCTTCCTATATGTTTTTGAACATCACCATGTCACTGCTGTCTGACTGGCTGATTAGATATTTGCATTAATATACGGGTGTACCTAATAAAGTGGCCGGTCAATATGTTTCTTCTGAAAAATTCTAAAACTAGTGATTAAATGTTATTAAATATTAACTCTTCATATATTTTTCCATCACAATATAGGCTAAAATTGTTCATGCAGAGTCAAATGGACTAAATCAGCTTTCTTTACAATTTTGATTATCGGTTTGAACTTCAGCAAGTTGCTGCCGTCTGATTGGCTGATTCGATGTTTGCATTAATAAACAGGTTTACCTAATAAAGTGACAGGTCAGTAGTTTTCAGAAATTGTTTTACATTGAGGCTTGAAGATTTCAGTTGAAAAAAAACCTAAAAACTAAAGTACTAATCTGTTATTGGAAAATTAACTTTTCGGTTAGCTTTATGTTACAATATAGGCTAAAATTGTTCAGGGAAATAGTCAAGCGGACCAAATAACCTTTCTATATGTTTTTGAACATCAGCAAGTCACTGCTGTCTGACTGGCTGATTAGATATTTGCATTAATAAACAGGTGTACCTAATAAAGTGGCCGGTCAAGATGTTTCTTCAGAAAAATTCTAAAACTAGTGATTAAATGTTATTGAAAATTAACTCTTCGTAGTTTTCCGTCACAATATAGGCTAAAATTGTTCATGCAGGGTCAAATGGACTAAATCAGCTTTCTTTACAATTTTGATTATCGGTTTGAACTTCAGCAAGTTGCTGCCGTCTGATTGGCTGATTCGATGTTTGCATTAATAAACAGGTTTACCTAATAAAGTGACAGGTCAGTAGTTTTCAGAAATTGTTTTACATTGCGGCTTGAAGATTTCAGTTGAAAAAAAAACTAAAAACTAAAGTGCTTATCTGTTATTGAAAAATTAACTTTTCGATTTGCTTTCTGTAACAATATAGGCTAAAATTGTTCAGGGAAATAGTCAAGTGGACCAAATAACCTTTCTATATGTTTTTGAACATCACCATGTCACTGCTGTCTGACTGGCTGATTAGATATTTGCATTAATAAAATGGTGTACCTAATAAAGTGGCCGGTCAATATGTTTCTTAAGAAAAATTCTAAAACTAGTGATTAACTGTTATTGAAAATTAACTCTTCGTAGTTTTCTGTCACAATATAGGCTAAAATTGTTCATGCAGGGTCAAATGGACTAAATCAGCTTTCTTTACAATTATGATTATTGGTTTGAACTTCAGCAAGTTGCCGCTGTCTGATTGGCTGATTAGATATTGGCATTAATAAACAGGTTTACCTAATAAAGTGGCCAATATTAGGCCTTAAAGATGTAAACAAAGACCTCCTTTGACCTTCAGAAAACTAGCATGAGCTTTTGTAGTTTCAAAAATTATCTTTTACATTGAGTCTTGAAGAGTTCAATTACAAAATACAATATATATAAATATTTCTGAAAAATTCTAAAAACTGATCATCTGTTATTGCAAATTAACTCTTTATAAAGCTTTTTGGTGCAATATAGGCTAAATTGTTCATGGAAACAGAGTCAAATGGACTAAATCACCTTTGAACTTCAGCAAGTTGCTGTCGTCTGATTGGCCGATTAGATATTTGCATTAATAAACAACTTAACCTAATAAAGTAGGAGGTCAATGTTGTTTTTAAAAGCTTTCCTTTGATCCTCTTTTGACCTCCAGACATCTAGCATGAACTAAAGTTTTCACAAATTGTTTTACATTGACTTTTGAAGACTTCAATTGAAATTGAACTCTCATTTGATATTGGCGTTAACAAAGAGGTGTACCTAATAATGTGGCCGGCCAATGGTGTCTTTAAAAGATGTAAACCTAGACCTCCTATGACCTCCGGAAAACTAGCATGAACCTCGCAAGTCAGACTGGGCTTGCCTTTGTGTGCGCGCCTTAACCTAAAGAAACTTTCCCACCCTTTGTTTGGACACTCACAATTAAGGTGGGCATAGAAAATGGCGAATGTACTCGATGCCTTAACGCATTCAGAGCTCTGAGAGGGTGTCTCTGAGGGGAAAGGGTTATCAGATACGGGGAAAGTGAAAGCCTTTCAGTGTCTGTGTGAGCGAGGCACTCTGGAGGCTGAATGGATATGGCTTTTAAAGGCCTAGATTACAGTAAAGCTGGCCTACGTGTTGGTTTTATCGGTCTGTGTCTCCTCAATCGCTGGCATCTGTTCTCGCTCGCCCTGTGAGGCCTTCCCTGCTCCGGCTTGTCGGTCAGTCAATGGGCTTTGTCCTGGAATTTAAACAAGCGCCTCGGATCTCCTTTTCTTCTGTCTTTTGGAGAGAGAAGTCAGAGGTAGAGAGCGTGCATGGATGAAAAACCCTTCAGAAGAGATTGACTCCAGTGTGTGATATGAATGTAGAACAACAGGAGATGAGACTGTACACTGTTAAACGCAATTAGTTGACTTCACCAAAGAAGGAAAGGAAACTCATGGCCTTATAATTATTAAGGAAACAAACTATGTGCATAAATATAAAGGTCAAGTCAGTGGGTTTATTTAAGTAAAATCAACTTGTTGCTTTTAAGGCAACTGGTTTACTATGGAATAAAATTACTGTCATGAATATTTCGTGCGTTAATAAAATTTTACGCACGACGTAAAATATCGTTCTATATTGTTGATTGCTTATTTACCACATTACCACATTATATTTATATATTATTTTATATCAAACTTTTCCTTGTTTTATCTACCTATACTGGATAAATCTGTCTAGTTTAGTTTCTCTGGTGATCTTATAGGGGGGTTTGAGAGTTACTTAAACAGTTAAAAAAGGTTTCTTAATCAACAGATGTCATGTTATAGTTAAACACCGTTAATTGATTCGCTGAGAATCTGTGCGCTCGCTTCCTGTAACGTTAACTTACATTATGCTCTCTATCCTCGGCCCGTTCTTAATTTTGATTCTGTAAAATGTCCAAGAAACACAGCGAGAAGGGACCTCATTAAGTCTCCACCTTTATTACAGCTCATGACGGACACTTCTCAAAGAGGGAATAGCAAAAATCTTACCTGAGATGAGTGAGTGTGTTACCTGAGTGTGGGAGCTCGAGTGTCCAGCAGGCGCGCTGTTGTGATCGATGACTCTCGCTTGTTTATTAATGCCTGTGACAGCGGTGACGTAATTTTGAGTGTCGCTGTTTGATTTGCACTCATAATCAGGTCTTTGGGTCCGAGGTGAAACTGTAATTGGTGTGTGTAAAGTACACCCATCGTAAATTTACCAGTCATATACAAACAGACAAAGAAAATGTCGTATCTGTGTCTGTTCTAATCACAGATTTGGGAATTGTGCCCTCGTAAAATTACGAGTACGCTCCGTTTTCCTTTACAATTTTCTAATTAGGGATGCAGGAATTTTATTTACGCACGAAACATTTATGACAGTGATTTTATTCCATAGTTTACTTTTTAAAGAGTCTGTTAAGTTTAAGCTCAAAACACCCATCAGATTATTTATTAATGGATGGCGAGAAGCACTCGACTAGCTTATAAGAGGTGCGCTATCTGCACTTAGCCTAAATAGACACTCCAAAATCGGTATTTTAAACTGTTAAACTATATAGTGTAAGATAACACACTCTGTTTACAGGTAGCTCACGGGCTCAGCATACCGTATCAGTTCAGTATGCTCACCATGTTACATAACTGCCCCCTGCTGGCCATGTATTTCTTGTGTTAGACCATGTTGCGGATTCACGCGCTTTACTGTGGAGGTGTGCGATTTCTCTTTAAAACACTCGTTTTTTGCAGTCAAATATGACAGGATACATGTTAATCTCCACTGCTGTATGGATATCTGTTATGTTAATGTTCAAAATAAACCTGATTTAACGTCCACAAATGGGAATTGAAGCGGCTTTTTTTATAATTGTACTGATGTGCGGCTGTGGAGATAAAGTAAAGCTGAAGTAAGTCGCTGTACTTCATTAACATGCACTGTTTTACAAATGTTTTAAACTTGTGAAACTCACTCTTGATCACGTTTGATGATGATTGATGATCACAGAGCGCTGAACAGATCTTTTAATCCCAGTTGCTTTGTGCTCGTCCTGTCTTGTTGCTATGATTATACACGTTACTACGGAGACATGTTAATACGCGGCTGTCAATCAATTTGGTGGGCGAGGAAATCACTCTCCTAGGTCACGTTGCGGTGGGCCTCAAAATGGAAGGGATTTTGGATCTTATTTTAATGTCAGGAAATTTAAAAAAAGAGAGACATATTGTGTTTATATCACTCCAATATGAATGTGAACACACTATACCTGCACACAGTCCTGTCCAAACAGCTTACACAAGATGATTTTCATCATAGGTGCCCTTTAAAGTAAAGTAACTAACCGTTTTTACAGCTATGTTTCCATCAATCAGTTTTAATGCACATATTGAAACGCATATATTACGCATATATTTTGAAAATGTGGCTAAAAAACGTATGTGCACAAGTTTTCAAGTTTTGATCGAATAAGAAAAATGTGCAGAAACTGATGATTTCACAGATATAGATGTCTGTTTCAGGGACTTTGCGTCATTAATGTTGGTTTGCAGCTCTCCATGCTTCCAGCTTTCCATTGTAAAAGATCTGAAATGTTGTTTTGCTGGTTGTAAACCCCTCAGCCATCCGACAGTCCATCATCACAGTGCTTCAGTATTCTTCTTCTATTATTACGCCCTCCAGAACTGTCTTGATCATCTGTCTGCGCTCCCAAAGAGCGTCAGAAGAGTGCAGTATCTTTATTCTCTCTCATCATGGCTTTTCATTATGTCTAAATGTTAATCTGTAACTTCTGTTCTTAAAGGTCCTGTCAAATTAAGCGGTTTTAGATGTTAGTATCTGTATGCTAATTTTAAGGATATCTATGAGCTATAGTGTGCTCTAAGAGAGTGACAAAATTTGCATTTAGAGGGTTTATAAAGATCCAAATGCTTTAAACGTTTGATTTTTGGGTGAACCTTCCCTTTAATATGTTTTGAATAGGGAGGTTATATCAGTTTATATTAGTTGATTTATATCAGTTATATTAGTTTTTCTAATAAGTGCTAAAGAAATGTGCTTCCTTTTTTATTGAAATATAATTCTTTAGGGAATATAAGTTCTAAATTATAATTATAAATATAATAAATATCAAATAAATTACATAATAAATATATGTTCGTGGCAACATGGTGGCTCAGTGGTTAGCACTCTTGCTTCACAGCAAGAAGGCCTCTGGTTTAAGTCCCGGCTGGGCCATTTGGCATTTCTGTGTGGAGTTTGCATGTTCTCCCCATGTTGGCGTAAGTTTACTCTGGGTGCTCCGGTGTCCCCCACAGTCCAAACACATGCGCTATAGGGGAATTGAATAAGCTAAATTGTCCAAAGTGTGTGTGAATGAGTATATATGGGTGTTTTCCAGTACTGGGTTGCATATAAAACATATGCTGGAATAGTTAGCGGTTCATTCCGCTGTGGCAACCTCTGAAATAGAGACTAAGCCGAAGGAAAATTAATGATTATAAGTTCTAAATGAATTTTAAAATGTTTTGTACTTCACTTGCATTGCATTTTGGATCTACACTAAACAGAAGCTTAAGATTGATGGCCGCTTTATTAAATACACTTTTCAACAGCTCCTTAATGCAAATGTGAAATTATCCAATCACATTTGATGTACAAATTTGCATATAAATAAGATAAACATCCAACGCTTTTAAACTATTTTCCGAACAAAACCCGCTCATCATGACTGCGTTTTTTGCTGAAGGGAGGGTTTGGGGATCCGTAAGTGGCGCACGAGAGAAAAGCATGATTTTGAAAAGGGAGAAAGAGTCTAAAGAGTCGTTCTGTGAGTCGTAAGCTTTGTTCTGTTAGGAAAAGGGGGTCTAATGTTCTCCAAGCTCTCCCGAAACAATCAAAAGGGGAGCAAAGCAAACGGGGCCTCCTTCTGCGTCTGCGTTTCTATCCCAGAATAATGCTAGCCTTTGTAAATATCGGCACCACATACAGAATCTTTACCAAACCTATGAGCTTGTAATTGACTAGTTGTAGGGATCCCTCGGGAGATGGGCAATTCCTGGAGGATGAATTAAATTACCGCTTAATTGATTCCTGTATTGATGTTTTTGTTCGGCGGGTGAAAGCCGAGGTGCAGTGAGATGTCAACAGTTGTAGACTTTGCTTCTGGAGCTTTTCTCACAATAAAGACAAGCTATAGATGGAGGGGAGCGCTTACGGAGGGTTAATGTATATAGCTTGTGTTGTGAAACGGATACAAACAGACCTTATGTTAGCCAAAACAAAGTCACCTTTAAGTTACTAGACACTAGATTTAGACTTTTTAATGAGATCCTAAGGATTATAAGGGCAGTACTTAAAGGGGCAGCGCACACACAAAAATGGAAATTCTGTCTCGTTCTTTAATTAATTCAAATCCGTTTATTCTGTTGAACACAAAATCAGATATTTTGAGAAATGTTGGAAACCTTTATGAGTTTTTTTTCTTTTTTTCTGAACACAAATGAAGATATTCTGATGAAAGATGAAAACCGGTAACCATTGACTTTCATAGTAATTAAAACAAGATACTATGGAGGTCAATGGTTACAGGTTTTCAGCCTTTTTTAAAATACCTGCATTTGTGTTCAACAGAAGAATGCAAGGTTTAATACCACTTGAGAGACAGTAAATCATTGGTTAATTTTCATTTTTGGGTGAACTTTTCCTTTAACCCTTTAAGGTGCACTCCTTTTTTTGGCCCGCATCTTGTAGTGAATAATTTGCTGGCACAACTAGTAATAAATAGTAATTAATTAAAATAATAATGATAACCTATGGATAAAAGGACAACCAGGTGGTTACGATGCCTGTTATTGGTTTAATACTGTTTTAAATGTACACTACCTGACAAAAGTCTTGTCGTGATCCCAGTTGTAAGAGCAACAAATAATAAGTTGACTTCTGGTTGATCATTTCAAAATAGGCAGAAGGTGGATTTCTCTGCTGGATCATCTGTTGAACTGCATCCCAATCATCACAAATACTGCAGGAGACCTACTGGAACCTGCATGGACCCAAGATTCTCAGAGAAATCAGTCAAGTTTGGTGATTCTCCAGCAGGATAGCGCTCCTTCTCATACTTCAGCCTCCACATCAAAGATCCTGAACGCAAAGAAGGTCAAGGTGCTCCAGGATTGGCCAGCCCAGTCACCAGACATAAACATTATTGAGCATGTCTGGGGTAAAATGAATCTAATCTGCGGTGGTGTTGAAGATGAACACAAAGACTCTTGATGAACTCTGGGAGTCCTGCAAGAAGGCTTTCTTTGCCATTCCAGATGACTTTATTAATCAGTGATTTGAGTCATGTCAGAGATGTATGGATGCAGTCCTCCAAGCTCATGATGGAGTCAGACACAATATTCATTCTGTTTCCACTGCAGCATGACCACATATTCTATACTGGACATTATTGAAGGTTCAGTGATGAGACTTTAGTCTAAGCAGAGTCAGACTTTACTGTCCTAATGAAATCAGTCATAATCAAGGCATGATCATATTTTATTGTGCTCAAATAAGCGTAATCTAGAGGCCTTTACCTTTCATATAAGACACTTCTGATACCAAATGATCAACTAGAAATCAAGTTATTATATGTTGAATAGGCCACAAGACTTTTGTCAGGTAGCATAGAGAGATTTTACTACAATTACCAGTAACTAGTTTTTCCAATAAGTGCTTAAATAATGTGCTTTTTTTGTATTAATATATAACTCTGTAAAGATATTACATTCTAAAAGAATCATACATATTTTAATTTTTTAAATGTTTTGTGCATAAAGTCGATACAAAGATTTTTAAGTACAAAGGCTTAAGATTCACTGGCCGCTTTATTAAATACACTTTAACAAAACAGTTTATTAATGCAAATATTCAATTATCCAGTCACAATTAACACACTGAGCGTTGAATTATTATTTTTGAGTGTAATCAACATTTGGGCTAGTTGTAGATGTGTTTGGAAGCAACTCATTCATTCATTCATTCATTCATTTTCCTTCTGCTTAGTCTCTGATTTCTCAGGGGTCGCCACAGTGGAATGAACCGCCAACTATTCCAGCATATGTTTTACACAGCCGATACCCTTCCAGCCGCAATTCAGTACTGGAATACACCCATTCACTCTCACTTTCACACACACACATACTCGTACACTACAGCCAATTTAGTTCATCAATTCCCCAATAGCACATGTGTTTGGACTGTGAGGGAAACCGGAGCACCCGGAGGAAACCCACGCCAACACGGGGAGAACATGCAAACTGCAAACAGAAACGCCAACTGACCCAGCCGGGACTCGAACCAGCGACCTTCTTGCTGTGAAGCCACAGAGCTAACCACAGAACCACCTGGAAGCAACTCATCACTTTTAAATGATATTTTGGAAAAATGAACAGAAATGATTTGTTCATTTAAAAGATTCGTTCGTCTCACTGAACAAGACTCAAAGGTCAGAGTCGGTAAAATGATCCAAACTTACCATGACTACTGACAAATGCAGTTTAGCTTAATGGCTGCATTGTAAATTAAATGCTATTGGCAAATTTTAAAAAAGGAGGAGGAGCTGATTGATTAGCCCCACCCTTTATGTTTCATTGAAAAACGCATCAACTCATTGGTTAACATTGTGATTTAAGCTCCATTTAAATAACTCCGATACACTGATTGACTGCAGTTGTTTATTCGATCGTTTGCTTATTTGTCGGCCATCTTGAGCGCGTTCGTGTGGCTTTCTCACGAGTCTGTGCTTGATCTAGCATGTGTGTTGTTGGAAATGTATTTTGACAGACAGACTTTTATCACCGCCGTTCTCTTTCTCACACTTCCCACGTCATTTCTCACCCCGTCTACAAGCGTGCGAGTGTCTATCTTTGTTTTCCCTGCTTTCTGTCTGCGTTCATTTGTTGGGTTTGTTTAGGAGACGTTTGGCTTGTTTTGACTGTCTCATTACGGCCACCGAGAGTCGTGACTTTTATGTCAATTCAAACCAAAGCAGAGCACGAGGGTTCCTGTATCTTTGCCTTGAGAAAATCAGTGTAGATAAATCTGATTACTGACAGACAGCAAAGATGTTTCCTGTATAGCTTTATATGTATTTTTGCATTTTCTTTAATTCTGAGTGTCTAAGTTTCATTTTCAACCTTCTACTCACTACTCGAGTACTTTTGAAAGGGCTACTGTTTACTCAGACTTTGAGTAATATTCACAACAGATACTTTTACTCTACTTGCACTACATTTGTAGGCATGTAATGTTACTTTTACTGAATGATTTATCAGTACTCTTTCCACCACTGGATACAAGTTCATATTTGGATTTTGCATATAAAAAATATATGTTATATGTGCAACATCTAACTAGCTACTTGCATACAGTAGCTATTTTTAAAAGTCTTCATGGTGGTACATTTTAACATTTATATTACAGTATTATTATACAAGTACATATTTTTAACTGTTGGAAATACTTGTATGTAGATATATGTTACATTAAATCATATATGACACATATAAACACATATGCAAAATTATACTGTAGCTATTCTGCATTATACTGTAGCTATTCTGTATTATACTGTAGCTATTCTGTATTATACTGTAGCTATTCTATAGCTGTAGCTATTCTGTATTATACTGTAGCTATTCTGTATTATACTGTAGCTATTCTGTATTATACTGTAGCTATTCTATAGCTGTAGCTATTATACTGTAGCTATTCTGTATTATACTGTAGCTATTCTGTATTATACTGTAGCTATTCTATAGCTGTAGCTATTATACTGTAGCTATTCTGTATTATAGTGCCAAATACAACCCAGGAGCTACGTTTTTTGCAGTTTTTATTTTTCGCGAATCAACCAGAGGCCGCTGTGTATGGTTTATCAGATCTCAAATTTCTTTCACAAGTACCATTTGTGCCTACTGTTCTCGCGTAATTCCACCAGAGGCCGCTGTCGACTGACTGACTGACTGACCGACCGATCCCCCACACCCACCGCCTTCCCTAAATCTAACCAACAGTGTTTTCAAAAGCAATCCAGAAAAAGAAAAGCCCTCTCGGCCACCTGATTTTTACCACGTTTTCAGATTTTACCACATTCTCACCCTGTTATTTACTTTACTCACCCTGTTTATTTTACTTTTTGGCTTTTTAAAAAAGAGATTTTACCTGCTTCCTGGAACCGTTCTTCGAACCCCATGGTCACAGTGAACTCCGCTCCGTCTCCCAAATCTGCCAATGTACATGGCAAGCCACTGGGCAAACTGGTAACAGCGAAAAAGCTGTCCACAAAGAGATAAGCGCTCAGCTCGTAGCACAAAAAGAAACAGAAGCCAGCAGCTGCATCATACTGCCCAGCAGCATTCATTTTAAAGACAAAATGCAGCCATACGTACCTCTGGCTACATAATTCGTGCTCTCCAGAAGTGTATACGGGGGTGCATATTCACAATGAGCCTGTGTTGGCATAATTAATCAAAAATTCGGTAATTAAAACAGCCATTATAATTAGTATTGCAATTTCAAAGTTGTAATGTAAAAAACGATTAAATTGTTTTATCTTATATGCTCAATATTTTACAGTGAAACACTAATATTTGTGCTTGTTTGTTATTTTTTCTTTTTTTCTTTAGTAATACTGATAAATGTATTGTTGTTGCTATTATTATTATTATTATTATTATTATTATTATTATTATTATTATTATTATTATTATTATTATTATTATATGAGTGAAGTTAAATCAAATTGTGAATTACTTTTAATTAGAAACATAAACCTTTAAAAGTAATAATTACTACTAAGATCACAATATTAAATAATATATTAATAAATATAACAACTAGTGTATTGTGTTGTTGTTGTTATTATTATTATTATTATTATTATTATTATTATTATTATTATTATTATTATTATTGTTGTTATTATTATTATTATTATTACTATTACTTGTTGTTGTTGTTGTTGTTGTTGTTGTTGTTGTTGTTATTATTATTATTATTATTATTATTATTATTATTATTATTATTATTATTATTATATAAGTGAAGTTAAATCAAATTGTGAATTACTTTTAATTAGAAACATAAGTAATAATTACTACTAATATCACAATATTAAATACCATATTAATAAATATAAAAACTAGTGTATTGTGTTGTTGTTGTTGTTGTTGTTGTTGTTGTTGTTGTTGTTGTTGTTGGTATTATTATTATTGCTTATTATTGTTATTATTGTTATTATTATTATAACCTTCGTCTTATTATTATTATTATTAATATTATTATTATTATTATTACTATTACTTATTTTTATTACTTATTATTATTATTATTATTATTATTATTATTATTATTATTATTACTATTGATATTATTATTATTATGATTATTATTAATATTACTATTACTTATTATTATTATTATTATTGCTTATTATTGTTGTTGTTATTATTATTATTATTATTATTATTATTATTGCTCATTATTACTATTATTATTATTATTATTATTATTATTAGTAGTATTGCTTATTATTGTTATTATTATTATTGTTATTATTTATTATTATTATTATTATTATTGTTGTTGTTATTATTATTATTATTATTTATTATTATTATTATTATTATTATTATTATTATTATTATTATTATAAGTAAAGTTAAATCAAAAGTTAAATATTTTTAATTAGAACAATAAACATTTAAAAAGTAATCATTACTGCTAATATAACAATAATGAATACTATAATATTGATACATATTAAAGTAATAATTTATTTTGTTAATATTATTATTTTATTGTTGTTAATATTATTATTAATTTTATTATTATTATTATTATTATTATAAGTCAAATTAAATCAAAAGTTAAATATTTTAATTAGAAAAATAAACATTAAAAAATAATACTTACTACTAATATAACAATGATAAATATCATAAACTTAAAAAAATATAAAAACTAATTTATTTTGTTATTATTATTATTATTATTATTATTATTATTATTATTATTATTATTATTATTATTATTATTATCATTATCATTATTATTATTATTATTATTATAAGATAAGTTAAATCAAAGTTAAATATTTTTATTAGAAAAAAATTAACATTAAAAAATAATGATTACTACTAATATAACAATAATAAGGCAGCACGGTGGCGCAGTGGGTAGCACTGTCGCCTCACAGGAAGAAGGTCGTTGGTTAGGGTTAGTTGGCATTTCTGTGTGGAGCTTGCATGTTCTCCCCATGTAAAAAAGGGACTAAGCCAAAAAGAAAATGAATGAATGAATAATAAATACTAAAATATTAT
The DNA here is from genome assembly GCF_903798145.1 of Danio aesculapii. NCBI lineage: Eukaryota > Metazoa > Chordata > Actinopteri > Cypriniformes > Danionidae > Danio > Danio aesculapii. The sequence continues at coordinate 44,774,494 of NC_079445.1, read as the reverse complement.
TAAATAATAAAATAATTCTTTGTTTAGAGTTATTAGTATTGTATAGGACTTATATAACTATATAAATAAATACAACTATTATAAAAACAATAAATAACACAATATTAACAACTACTAATATGAATATATTAATATATTAAAATTATAATGAATGATTTAATAACTATTAAAATACTAATAAATAACAAATGCATACAAACTTTGCTTTTGATTTAAAATAATATTTTGACAATCAATATTTTTATCAGAAAAGCTTATTGCAGTTTATTTATTTATTTAATTTATTTATCTATTTTATCGGACTGTTGGTAGATTTTTATACTGACGTGTGGCAGGATAACTACTGTATTTCGCCTTGGTTTGAGTTAGTTGAGCCCAATATATATTGGTCTATCTCTGATGTTTTACGCTTGACATTTTGTCATGGATGAAACGCTTCATATCTTTAAATGTGAATTGACATGAATTCGATTGCACTGAGCGATAAGTGAATGAGTTGATTCATCCGGACAGTGTCCAGGAGTGAAATGCATTGATTTCTTTCATCTTGGCACAGAGGAACAATCGTGTGTGGACAAGAGAATCAATGGCACACATCTGAGGGATAAAAGAAGAGTCTCGTATTGAAAGGCACATTTATTGAGTTTAGTGTACCAAATCAATGGCAGACACCATCAAAGACATTCTCCCTGAAGCTTTAAAGGCTTTCTTTGTGACAGCAGATTCACCTGTGTTGATATGGGACGCTTTTGGCTCTGTTTTGTTATGTGTCGTCACATCATGTGAACCACAGTGTTCAAATATTCTCCTGTCAACACCCGCTGGACTGTGACTGAGAGTGTTTTCACATTAATGTCTCCTAAAGTTTCAAAAGACGTCTGAAGAATCGCTCGGATTTGTCAAGATTCCAGAGATTTCGGGATGAACTCGTGCATTTCTCGTTAAATGACCTGAACTGCTTTTTATTTTAAAGCTCTGTTGGCGTACACTGTAAAAACAAATCTGTTAATGAATGTATTTTGTGTGTTTTCTGTTTATTTATGGTTGTGAATTACATTATGGGATGTTGATCTCTGCTCTGTGGACGTTTGATGTTGAAAATTCAACTCTACAGTTCAACAAAGTGACCCTTATTGATGTTTTAGTAGCTTGATAATAATACTATATAGAGAAATAAGTCTGTAAAATAACAGAAAATGTGTTGCAGCTTATTACAAGGTTTTTGTAGCGTAATATACAACACCAACCAGAGATTATAGCACTTTACACTATTAAAAATGTTCATTAAAGTCACTTTTTTTAACTTTTCAAGGTTAAAAGTTGTTGGAAGAAAGGTCAAGATCCCATAATGCAGTTCAAAAGCAGAAATAAACGGAAAAATCTAAAAATAAAAACATGAATCACAAAATATGGAAATTTACCGATATATTTTTTACAGTGAATGTCAGTTTTGCAAAGGTCATCAATCATGACGAAAATTGATTCAGTTGTTGGAGAATTGATTCATGTTGATTCAGTCAGCAGTTCATTCATTCATTCATTTTCTTTTCGGCTTAGTCCCTTTATTAATCTGGGGTCGCCACAGCGGAATGAACCACCAACTTATCCAGCATACGTTTTACGCGTCGGATGCCCTTCCAGCTGCAACCCTACACTGTGAAACCCTCATTCACACACACACACACACACACACACACACTACGGACATTTTAGCTTACCCAATTCACCTATAGCGCATGTGTTTGGACTTGTGGGGGAAACCGGAGCACCCGGAGGAAACCCATGCCAACACGGGGAGAACATGCAAACTCCACACAGAAATGCCAACTGACCAAGCCGAGGCTCGAACCAGCAACCTTCTTGCTGTGAGGCGATTGCACTACCTACTGTGCCACCGCGTTGCCCTCAGTCAGCAGTTATAATATAAATTGATTCAGCAAAGTTACGAAAAATTATATGTTGTAATATTAACTAGATATTAAAGTTTGAGGACAAACTTTATGGTGGCTTGAAAAGCCGAGTCTAAAAGTTTGAAGTCGTTTTAAAGTGTAAATAACTGAAGCAGTTTTTATGAAGTTTGAAACAGTCGGCATAGATAAGTACATATATGTTAGCATGTTTCTGGGTTGTTGCTAGGCGGTTGCTAAAGTATTCTGAGTGGTTGCTAGGCAGTTGCTAACATAAATTAGCATGATTCTAGCATTAATTAGCATGTTACTAGCATGTTTCTAGCATGAATTAACATGTTACTAGCATGATTCTAGCATGAATTAGCAAGTAACTAGCATGATTCTAACATGAATTAGCATGTAACTAGCATGATTCTACCATGAATTAGCATGCGTCTAGCATGAATTAACATGTAACTAGCATGGATTAGCATGATTCTAGCATGAACTAGCATGTTTCTAGCATAATTCTAGCATGAATTAGCATGTTACTAGCATGATTCTAGCACGAATTAGCATGATCCTAGCATGAATAAGCATGTTACTAGCATGATTCTAGCATGAATTAGCATGTTACTAGCATGATTCTAGCATGAATTAGCATGTTAATAGCATGATCCTAGCATGATTTAGCATGTTACTTGCATGTTTCTAGCATGAATTAGCATGTTACCAGCATGATCCTAACATGAATTAGCATGATTCTAGCGTGAATTAGCATGTTACTAGCAGGAATTAGCATGTTACTAGCATGATTCTAGCATGAATTAGCATGTTGTTAGCATGATTTTAGCATGTTACTATCGTGTTGCTAGCACCTTTCTAGCAAGATTAGCATGTCAGTAGGAAGTTTAAACTGTTAGCATGTGTTAGAATAGCTAGTCACAGTCTCTGGGACAGTTGCTAGGGTGCTGAAATTGGTTGCTAGGGAGTGGCTTGTAAGTTTAAAGGTAATCAGTGATTGGCTGCTGGCTAGACTGAGTTGAATGAGGCCAGACTCTAGTCTCTAGGACAGTCTGATGCAGAGTTATGAGCTCACAAAGGTTGATCCAATGTTAAGTCAATGGGAGTCTTTTACAATGGAAGTCTATGGGACAGTTGCTAGGGTGCTGCAAGTGGTTGCTAGGGAGTGGCTAGTAAGTTAAAAAGTCATCAGTTATTGGCTGCTGGCTAGACTGAGTTAAATGAGTCCAGTTAGAAGTCTGTAGGACAGTCTGATGCAGAGTTATGAGCTCACAAAGTTTGACCCAATGTTAAGTCAATGGGACTTTTGGGATTTTTCTGGGTCGTTTTTCGGAAAACCCAAAGTCGGATCAGTTAGAAAAGATATAGCAACCCGAGTCAGACCAGTTTGAAGGTTTGACGAAAGTTTGAAGTATGTAGCTTGAAAGGCCTAGGAGGAGATACACTTAGAAATTAGTCTCAGAAGAAGAAGAAGAAGAAGAAGAAGAAGAAGAAGAAGAAGAAGAAGAAGTTTTGATAGATAACAATATGCTGGCTTTTCAAGCCACCATAATAAACAAATTGCATCAGATCCATAACAGTCAGTTTTGCAAAGTTCATCAACTATCATGAAAAATTATTCAATTGTTGAGTATTGCTTCATGTTGATTCAGTCATCAGTTGTAGTACAAATTGATTTAACAAAGTTACAGAAATACAATGTTGAAATATTAATAAACAAATTTGTTTCAGGTCAGTTAATAAGAGTGATAGTTTTGCAAAGTTGATCAATTATGACTAAAATTAATTCAGAGTATCGATTCCTGTTGATTTAGTCAGCAGCCATAATACAAAGTAATTGAGCAAAGTACAAAAATGACAATGTTGCAAATTTATTCAATTATGAAACATTGATTTAGTTGACTAAACATTGATCAGTGACGGTGTCAATTTTGCA
>NC_079445.1:44665645-44765645 GCF_903798145.1 Danio aesculapii | reverse complement strand
GGTTGTAGAAATCATGTTAAGTGGGAGGGGGGGGCGTAAAACACGCTAAGTGGGTTGTAGAAATCATGTTAAGTGGGAGGGGGGGGCGTAAAACACGCTAAGTGGGTTGTAGAAATCATGTTAAGTGGGAGGGGGGGGGTGTAAAACACGCTAAGTGGGTTGTAGAAATCATGTTAAGTGGGAGGGGGGCGTAAAACACGCTAAGTGGGTTGTAGAAATCATGTTAAGTGGGAGGGGGGGGCGTAAAACATGCTAAGTGGGTTGTAGAAATCATGTTAAGTGGGAGGGGGGCGTAAAACACGCTAAGTGGGTTGTAGAAATCATGTTAAGTGGGAGGGGGGGGGGCGTAAAACATGCTAAGTGGGTTGTAGAAATCATGTTAAGTGGGGGGGGGCGTAAAACACGCTAAGTGGGTTGTAGAAATCATGTTAAGTGGGAGGGGGGGGGCGTAAAACACGCTAAGTGGGTTGTAGAAATCATGTTAAGTGGGAGGGGGGGGGGGCGTAAAACACGCTAAGTGGGTTGTAGAAATCATGTTAAGGTGGGGGGGGGGGCGTAAAACACGCTAAGTGGGTTGTAGAAATCATGTTAAGTGGGAGGGGGGGGGGGGCTTAAAACACGCTAAGTGGGTTGTAGAAATCATGTTAAGTGGGAGGGGGGGGGCTTAAAACACGCTAAGTGGGTTGTAGAAATCATGTTAAGTGGGAGGGGGGGCGTAAAACACGCTAAGTGGGTTGTAGAAATCATGTTAAGTGGGAGGGGGGGGGCTTAAAACACGCTAAGTGGGTTGTAGAAATCATGTTAAGTGGGGGGGGGGGCGTAAAACACGCTAAGTGGGTTGTAGAAATCATGTTAAGTGGGGAGGGGGGGGGGGGTGGAATACGCTAAGTGTGTTGTAGAAATCATGTTAAGTGTGGGGGGGGGCGTAAAACACGCTAAGTGGGTTGTAGAAATCATGTTAAGTGGGAGGGGGGGGCGTAAAACACGCTAAGTGGGTTGTAGCAATCATGTTAAGTGGGAGGGGGGGGCGTAAAACACGCTAAGTGGGTTGTAGAAATCATGTTAAGTGGGGGGGGGGGGCGTAAAACACGCTAAGTGGGGTTGTAGCAATCATGTTTAAGTGGGAGGGGGGGGCGTAAAACACGCTAAGTGGGTTGTAGAAATCATGTTAAGTGGGAGGGGGGGCGTAAAACACGCTAAGTGGGTTGTAGAAATCATGTTAAGTGGGAGGGGGGGCGTAAAACACGCTAAGTGGGTTGTAGAAATCATGTTAAGTGGGAGGGGGGGGGCGTAAAACACGCTAAGTGGGTTGTAGAAATCATGTTAAGTGGGAGGGGGGGCGTAAAACATGCTAAGTGGGTTGTAGAAATCATGTTAAGTGGGAGGGGGGGGGCTTAAAACACGCTAAGTGGGTTGTAGAAATCATGTTAAGTGGGGGGGGGGGGCGTAAAACACGCTAAGTGGGTTGTAGAAATCATGTTAAGTGGGAGGGGGGGGGTGGAATACGCTAAGTGTGTTGTAGAAATCATGTTAAGTGTGGGGGGGGGGCGTAAAACACGCTAAGTGGGTTGTAGAAATCATGTTAAGTGGGAGGGGGGGCGTAAAACACGCTAAGTGGGTTGTAGCAATCATGTTAAGTGGGAGGGGGGGGGCGTAAAACACGCTAAGTGGGTTGTAGAAATCATGTTAAGTGGGAGGGGGGGCGTAAAACACGCTAAGTGGGTTGTAGCAATCATGTTAAGTGGGAGGGGGGGGCGTAAAACACGCTAAGTGGGTTGTAGAAATCATGTTAAGTGGGAGGGGGGGCGTAAAACACGCTAAGTGGGTTGTAGAAATCATGTTAAGTGGGAGGGGGGGCGTAAAACACGCTAAGTGGGTTGTAGAAATCATGTTAAGTGGGAGGGGGGGGCGTAAAACACGCTAAGTGGGTTGTAGAAATCATGTTAAGTGGGAGGGGGGGCGTAAAACATGCTAAGTGGGTTGTAGAAATCATGTTAAGTGTGGGGTGGGAGGGGGGCGTAAAACACGCTAAGTGGGTTGTAGAAATCATGTTAAGTGTGGGGTGGGGGGGGGGCGTAAAATACGCTAAGTGTGTTGTAGAAATCATGTTAAGTGTGGGGGGGGCGTAAAATACGCTAAGTGGGTTATAGAAATCATGTTAAGTGTGGGGGGGGGACAGTCATGGAAAACACGGTAAGTGGGGGGGTGTTTTGACTCTATGACTCTAGGTCGCCTCTATGGACTCGCCGGCCCTGGATATCACACAGGTATTACAGGAGATAAGGTCATGAGGTCATTACTTCCAGAATCTTCCAGAATTAATTTGTTTCAGAAAGTAAAACTGCACCTACTTTCCTGTGTGGAGTAGGGCTAGCTGCCGGGCCATATAAAACACAGTTTATACTGTATAAATACAATGAAAACCTATGTAATGTCCCTTCAATTCACCAAAGCAAAGCTGTGTGTGTCATCAATTCATCTTTATTTCTCTAGCTCTATTACAGTGTAGATTGTGTCAAAGCAGCTTAACATAGGTCAGTTCGGTTTTCAGAGCTGAGTGCAAATTTCAGTTCAGTTCAGTGTGGTTTAATTTTCACTGCTGAAAGTCCAAACACTGAAACTTCACCAATTGACGAAAGTAAAAAACCTAGAGGGAAGCCAGGCTCAGTTGGACACAACCTTTTCTCCTCTGGCCAAGCTTCTTGTGCAGAGCTGCAGTCTAGGCACCGGAGACTGGAGGCCGGTGACCTGGACATCCAGCGGGTGTTCAGGCTGGCCCACGGGATCAATGCAGAGACTCGTCGGTCACTTGGGTCTTTCAGGAATCGGTCTCATGCTCTCCACTCCTCCATGACTGTCACAGGATACGTCCTGGTCCAGGATTATGGAGACCTCCAGAAGTCCTCGATGGTTAGCATCATCTCTTCACAGGTCTTGGATAACATCAATGGCGCTTCACGATCTCTAGAGGCCTCAGGATGAGTATCCCCAGGTGGAAATAGAGAACAAAGAAAATACTTAGCGTAGCTGCTGTTCATAGTGTATATAAACAAGAGATATTTAATATCAATGCAAAAACAAAGTGCTCTAAATGAAAATAGAAGTTATAGAAACAAACATGTAAAGCAACAACAACTTGAACTGAGTGTATACTGATTTTAGGCTGGAATTCGATCTCCATGATGATCACTTGGTGTTTCACGCCTCAATGCCAAATTAGCTGAGAGAATACATTAGCATATTAAGCAACAACTCACACACTAATCTGAGACACACACACTTAGTAAAAACACATATTAAACATGAACACCATGAGACTGAAACATGACACACTGTTATTTTGTACAATATATTTATTCCTTCTTTCAGTTTGCATATCACAACAGATTACAGCGTTATAGAATAATAATTATGTAGACACAAACATTTTACACCCTAATCTCCCTCCCAACAACTCGTTCCCTAACAAAACAAGAACGAAAAGCAAAGAAAAAAAGAGGGATATGTTTAAATCAGGTGAAGAGGGTTTCCCCATGACAGACTGTTATTACAGTGCGGGTATATGGATTATATTGCACATTCTCTGCATGCATTGCACTGGATAATTTTAAAATATTATATTATAAGTAAAATTGGTTATAAAAAAATGTTTTAAAAAGGAATTTACTGAACCAACGCGGTGTGAATCATCAGATAAAACAATAATTCAAGAGTTCACACTTAGCTGATAATCAATAAAGCGTATTTGGCATGAGAGAGCCCTGAGCTCGTAATATCCTCGAGCCCGGAGCTCCCTCCCGTTGAAGGGCGAGAGCGGAGTTTGAGCTCAGGTAGGTCTCGAGAACTCCCCTGCTTATCGTCGCGTGAGAAGTGTAAACTAGGGTTGTTTTTGGTGATAATTTGGTTTAGTCGATTGGCTATTGTTTATGTTTTTAGACGGTGGGAGGAAACCGGGGGACCTGGTGGAAACCCACGCGAACACGGGGAGAACATGTAAACTCCGCACAGAAACACCAACCAGCCCGATAGGAGGTTGGACCAGCGGTGTTCTTGCTGTGAGGCAACAGTGCTAGCCACTGGGCCACCGTGTCGCCCTATCGGAAAGAGTGGGAGGAAGTAGGGGTGGAAGGGGGGGAAGCTTCAAGATGAAGATAGCTGGAGTGAAAAACTCTGGTTATTTATAATGCTTCCGTAATCATCTAATGGGTCAGATTACGGAGCCAATGAGGAGCCAGCCGTGTTGATCATAAGCACGTGATCCTCTCGAAATTAGTTTATAAATAAACCACACAAAGAGAAAAATAAGCAAAGATAATGAAAGAAATTGAATAAAATATGCAATCGTGTACAGTAGGTGGTGAAATATGTAATTATATTATGAAATATCTGTGAGGAGTGTCATTTTTTTAAAATTATTGTCATTTATTTCATATTATATTTCATATTATAATATAATATCACATTAATTTCATAGTATATTATGTAATAATAATTTCATAATATAATAATAATAATTTTTAAACAATGACACCCCTCACAGATCTTTCTTTTAAAGTAATATTTTCTACAGGATGCTTGACAATAATATATTTGTGCATATACATTACATTAGTCAGTACAAAATACAAAACTGCAACTAATCTAACAAAAAAAACTTTAATTAGTTCATCCTAATGAATTTGTTGGAGAAAAATATTAAATACTAATTTAATAAAGAGGAAAAAAACAACAAAAAAACTATATTTAGTTGAAATTTTGAATGTAAATGAATTAACTTTCTACTCCTAAAGATGTTTAGTGAGCAAACTCTTATCTTAATGGATATAACTGTTTAATAAAACTATTCTATTTAAATGCATCAACATATATTGTCACTGAAATAACCATAGTCATTCTCAAAGGAAGTCTGCTCATTTATACTGAGAATTTGATGTCCCTAAAGGCCTCCATAATTTCCCCAATTCCTGAGATTTGACTTCTGGGAGGCCAAATATTCCACTATAGATCCCTAAAATGCCTCAGTATCTCAATCGCTGTACAATGAGAACACGGTTAAGCAAGTTTCCCTCACATCTCTCATTATTTAGAAACAGCGGGTATGGGAATAACTGGTTTCCAATGGGACCAGTTGCAGTGTGTGAACGTGTTGGTCGCCTCTAAAAAGGGCTTCATTTCCATGAGAAGTGCACCGAAGGAAAAGCCATTTCGCATCTATTGTTTCAGCCAAGCAGCTGTCATTTGCCCAACATTACGCATTCTTCATTGCGCCATGCTAATTTTTCAGAGGGACAATTTTTCTACAATAAGCACTCCAGCATGTAACAGAAAGCCTTTTATAGGCCGAACCCCAGGGAGCAACACGGCGTGCCAAGTCAAACAATGGCTCAATGCTTCGACCGGGTTCCTTCAACGTCAATAATACGCCATGAAGTTCAGCGTCCAACCCAGCTCTCCATCCAGCACCTGGCCTCCCTCCCGCCCTGCCAATTAATCAAGATATCAATCAATATTGACAAGGTAATGGTCCAATCACTCACAATACATGCATGTGTGAACATAAAGGGGAATGAAATACAGTTAGAGTCAGAATTATTCGCTCTCCTGTGAATGTTTAACAGGTGATTTCTCCACAGTATTTCCTATAATATTTTTTCTTCTGGAGGAAGTCTTACTTGTTTTATTTTGGCTAGAATAAAAGTAGTAAAAGGAAAATATATTAGCCCCCTGCCTAATTACTCTAACTTGCCTAATTAACCTAGTTAAGCCTTTAAATTGCACTTCAAGCTGAATTAATTGCTTCCAAAATATAGTTTATAATAATAATAAAGTTTGTTTTGACATAATTTATGTGTGTGCGCGCTGTTTATATTTATTCTGTATTAGGCTGGGTTATAGACGATGCCATTGTCCATCGCCGATGGGCGATAGACATTACGATGCTGAGCCGGCATCGCGATTCTCCGCCCCTGTTGCAAACCCTGATACACACTGAGGCCCCGCCCCTGTTGCAAACCCTTATACACACTGAGGCCCGCCCCCGTTGCAAACCCTGATACACACCGAGGCCCCGCCCCCATTGCAAACTCTAATACACACTGAGGCCCCGCCCCTGTTGCAAACCCTAATACACACTGAGGCCCCGCCCCCGTTGCAAACCCTGATACACACTGAGGCCCCGCCCCCGTTGCAAACCCCTAATACACACTGAGGCCCCGCCCCTGTTGCAAACGCTAATACACACTGAGGCCCCGCCCCTGTTGCAAACCCTAATACACACTGAGGCCCCGCCCCTGTTGCAAACCCTGATACACACCGAGGCCCCGCCCCATTGCAAACGCTAATACACACTGAGGCCCCGCCCCTGTTGCAAACCCTAATACACACTGAGGCCCCGCCCCTGTTGCTAACCCTGAGACACACTGAGGCCCCGCCCCCGTTGCAAACCCTGAGACACACTGAGGCCCCGCCCCCGTTGCAAACCCTAATACACACTGAGGCCCCGTTCATACTAATACGTCTCAAGCTTGGTTTATTCTTCTGCGTCGAGTGATCGGCGTGATCCACAGTGCATGCCTTGTGCGTTGCCGTGCATTTATACTTCTGTGCGCTGTTTGTGTTGCCCTGCAATAACACTTCTGAAAGCTGGCAGTGAGGTGTTTATATTTTTCTGTGTCGAGTTTCTTCGCTGGTGTTTTGTTTCTTCTGAACGCTACCTTAATGTACAAAAGGCTCAAACTCGCTCATCTTCAGGTGGGAACTGGCAGACGTACAACAACTTTAATAATAAGGTAAACACAAAACAAAACTTTCCATCTTGAGCTCCTTCACGAGACTTGTAAACACTCGCTCCAACGGGTTCACGCGGCTCTTGGTCCCGCCCACACTTGTTAGCGATACCAAGCCGACCAATCACAGACATTGCGCCAAGAGTCGTGACGTGTAGTTACATTTTTTGAGAGGTGTGCGACAGCCACAGCGAGGGCTATGCGACCACGCGTAGGCTGCACCGGACCATACGTGTGAGCTTTACACAGAAGTATAAATCAGCCTTCAGGTTTAAAATGGCACTTTAGAATGAAAACGATCCACGCCCACGCTGGCGTTTCATCTAGCATTTCTGAACAGCCTTCAAGCCACACTGTGCCGCTGAAAACACAGTTTAGGGAAAGGGGTGGGCGGGTCAATTGGTGCTTTTCAAAACTCTGTGGGTTGGGTTTAGGGAAGGTGGTGGGCGGGTCAATTGGTGCTTTTCAAAACACTGTGGGTTGGGTTTAGGGAAGGTGGTGGGCGGGTCAATTGGTGCTTTTCAAAACACTGTGGGTTGGGTTTAGGAAAAGTGGTGGGCGGGTCAATTGGTGCTTTTCAAAACACTGTGGGTTGGGTTTAGGGAAGGTGGTGGGCGGGTCAGTTGGTGCTTTTTAAAATACTGTGGGTTGGGTTTAGGGAAGGTGGTGGGCGGGTCAATTGGTGCTTTTCAAAACACTGTGGGTTGGGTTTAGGGAAGGTGGTGGGCGGGTCAATTGGTGCTTTTCAAAACACTGTGGGTTGGGTTTAGGGAAGGTGGTGGGCGGGTCAATTGGTGCTTTTTAAAATACTGTGGGTTGGGTTTAGGGAAGGGGGTGGGGGGCTATCGATTGGTCAGTCAGTAAATCCGTCGACAGTGGCCTCGGGTGGAACAGCAGGTGTGAATGGCTTTAGCAAGAGAAACTTGAGATCTGAAAAAGCGTACACAGCGGCCTCATGTGGATTCGCCAAAAAAAACAAAAACTGCATAAAAACGTACCTCTTGGGATGTATTTGGTGCTCTCCAGAATTGTATATAGGGGTACGTATTCAGAATGAGCCTGGGTTGGTGTATTAATATTTGTTAATAATTACTCAAGTAGGAATATTAAATGGTAAGTAATTTGACAAAATTGTATAGGAAATTTTTTTGGTGCATCAAAAAGCGTGCTTATTATCATAGCAAACACAAACTAGACAAAATGCAACTAAAATGCAGGATTTAAGCCTCATGAATAAATACAAAATGATGGAAATAAGTGTTTAAAAAAAACACTTTTCCATTTTCTTTACTGAATATTCACCTGTTCTGACATGCGCATAAAAGCATGAACAAAGAAACCAATAACATGCTTATTTTCACGTGCATTCAAATGCAATGCACAGAATGTGAAATATTCAGTATATTTGTAAACCACGAGTGCTCAGGTTTTAACAAACAGCTTCAAGAGCCCTATTTGGTAGAAGAGAGCAGCGCCTTTGGCTCCAGACTCTCATTTCAGCCTGTTTTCCAGTTTCAGCATGCCGGATTCAGGCATGAATTTACATTTGTTTAATTAAGTCGGTCTAAGTGCATCCTATGATTATCATAAACTAATACCAGATGTCTCCAACAACAAATATGTAAGCAATCAAGCTGGTAATGCTTACTTGTGATTACCTCGGTTTTAAGCTTTGGTTTGTACAGTAAAATGCAGTTAAAGACAAAATGAGTAGCTCTTCTGTGAAATTGTAATTCTTTTTTGTATGTATATAAATATATGGCGACACAGTGGCGCAGTAGGTAGTGCTGTCGCCTCACAGCAAGAAGGTTGCTGATTTGAGCCTCGGCTGGGTCAGTTGGTGTTTCTGTGTGGAGTTTGCATGTTCTCCCTGCATTCACGTGGGTATGAGTGTGTATGGATGTTTCACAGAGATGGGTTGCAGCTGAAAGGGCATCTGCTGAGTAAAACATATGCTGGATAAGTTGGCAGTTCATTCTGCCGTGGCGACCCCGGATTGATAAAGAGACTAAGCCGAAAAGAAAATGAATGATATATATATATTCCATAGACATTTTTATATCTCATAGGTGTAATAACTAATTTCTAATTTCTTTTGTCTTTGCCATGATGACAGTAAATAATGTTTATTTATTTTGCAAGATACTAGTATTCAGCTAAATGTGCAATTTAAAGGTCTTGTGAAGTGTATTTTTCATTATATGTGTGATGTAATTTCAACTGAAACATGAAGAGAGGGTGGGACATAGTGTAGCCCCTCCCCTTTAAAAAACAGCCAATAGCATTTAGTATTCTCACAGCTCTGCCAATGAGAGTGGTTGATCTCAAGCGCATCAAATAAAAAGCCAATGAGAAGAAGAGGGCGGAGCATTTGAGTCAACCTAGACTCATTCTGAAAATGTACCCCTATATACATTTCTGGAGAGTACCAAATACGTCCCAGGGGCTATATTTTTTGCAGTTTTTGTTTTTTTAGCGAATCCACCAGAGGCCGCTGTGTGCGCTTTTTCAGATCTCAAATTTCTCTCGCGAGTGCCATTCGCGCCTGCTGTTCTTGCATAAATCCAACAGAGGCCGCTGTTTACTGACTGACCGATCCCCCCACACTCCCTCTTCCCTAAACTCAACCCACAGTGTTTTGAAAAGCAATCCAGTAAAACAAAAGCCTGATTTGACCATGTTTTTAGATTTTACCACATTCTCACCCTGTAATTTACTTGTTTATTTTATTTTTTGGCTTTTGTTTTTGTCTTACCTGTTCTTCGCCGGACTCAAACCCCATCATCTTGATTTGACCAGCCACTGGACAAATTGGTAACAGTGAAACAGCAATCCATAAGGAGGTTAGCAGTCAGCTGTTAGCGCGAAAAGGAACGGCGTCACTCCGTCCCATAGTGTTAATTTTAAAGATGATCTGAAGCCGTACGTACTTCTGGCTACATAATTTACGATCTTCAGAAATGTATATAGGGCTACGTTTTCAAAACGAGCCTATGCTGATTTGATTGGGCTGAAGATTTTATCAGAAACTAAAGTATGAGGTGAAAAAAATAGTTGATCCATTTAGGCAAAGGTAAAGAACTCCAAGCTTTGGATGTTTATTTCAAGTTTATATCTTCCAAATGCAAATGCTGCCACTGTTTTGGGTCACATTAAAATATAGATATCCTTAAAACTAACAGGCTGATACTAACATCTAAAACTTTTTAATTTTAATGTCACGGGACCTTTAAAGGCTTAACTTGGTTAATTAGATTAACTAGCCAATCAAAAATCAATCATTTCTTAAAGGGGAAGTATCTCTAATAATATTGACTTTAAAAAATGGAAAAAATAAATAAATAAAAACTACTTTTATTCCAACCAGAGTTAAAGAAACAAGACGTGTTGTCCAGAAAAAAAGTATATATAATAGTAAATGCAATGTAAATGTCCTTCAGTTCAGTTCAGCATCACTTGAGATATGAAAATATGACTGGAGAGCTGATACTTTTGCCCTCTAGAGATGTAAATTGTGTTGTTTTAAGACTAAACATTTGAAGACGGTCCATTCATCACCTTCAGAGCTTCCCATTAGCGCCTTTTCTGCTTCTAAACAAGGGCTTTTTCTGTTCTCCAGCACATCATCCTGGATTGATTTAAGGCGGCCATTCATCTCTGTTGGGGCAAAATATGCATGCGTTTATATATGTGATCTGTATGATTACCATTACAATATGGCTTTATGTGGCGCGAGGGATGTTCGTCAGAGGGCAAATGAGCACTTTTTGAGTCTGTGTGGGAGCCAGAGCTGGCGCTGTGTGCCTTCTCCTCATTGTTTCGGACCGGCGCTTGGTATTCCTCTCACAGACACCTCTAAACTTTGGCCTGAGAGATGTGCTTCAGGAATCCGGCCTGTAATTCACTCACTCGTCAGCTTTCCAACTCAATTTTTTTTCTCTCTCCGCCTTTTGTCTTTGCTAATTTTCTCTCTTTCTCCTGGTTTCTCCAGCTTGTGGCCTTCCTCTGTTTCTCACTCTCCTGTTTTGTGCTGCTCACTTCTCAACTTCGCTTTTCAAAATCTGCTGTTTGTTTATTTGGTTGGTTGTCAGTAGGGTGTTTGTTTGTTTGTTTGTTTGTTTGGTTGTTTGGTTGATAAATTTATTGATTGATTGATTGATTGATTGATTGATTGATTCATTGATTAGTTGATTGGTTGGTTGGTTTGTTGGTTGGTTGATTGGTTTGTTGTTTGGTTGGTGGTTGTATTGTTGGTTGTATATTTGTTTGATGGTTAGTTGGTTGGCTGGTTGGTTGTATATTTGGTTGGTTATATTTGTTTGTTCGGTTGGTTGGATAGTTTGTTTGGTTGGTTGTATTGTTGGTTGGCGGGTTGGTTGTATATTTGTTTGTTCGGTTGGTTGTATAGTTGGTTGGCGGGTTGGTTGTATAGTTTGTTTGATTGGTTGTATAGTTGGTTGGCTGGTTGGTTGTATAGTTGGTTGGCTGGTTGGTTGTATATTTGTTTGTTCGGTTGATTGTATAGTTGGTTGGCGGGTTGGTTGTATATTTGTTTGTTCGGTTGGTTGTATAGTTGGTTGGCTGGTTGGTTGTATATTTGTTTGTTCGGTTGGTTGTATAGTTGGTTGGCTGGTTGGTTATATATTTGTTTGTTTGGTTGGTTGTATAGTTGGTTGGCTGGTTGGTTGTATATTTGTTTGTTCGGCTGGTTGTATGTTTGTTTGTTCGGTTGGTTGGCTGGTTGGTTATATATTTGTTTGTTCGGTTGCTTGTATAGTTGTTTGGCTGGTTGGTTGTATATTTGTTTGTTCGGCTGGTTGTATGTTTGTTTGTTCGGTTGGTTGGCTGGTTGGTTATATATTTGTTTGTTCGGTTGGTTGTATAGTTGTTTGGCTGGTTGGTTGTATATTTGTTTGTTTGGTTGGTTGGCTGGTTAGTTATATATTTGTTTGTTTGGTTGGTTGTATAGTTGGTTGGCTGGTTAGTTATATATTTGTTTGTTCGGTTGGTTGTATAGTTGGTTGGCTGGTTGGTTGTATATTTGTTTGTTCAGTTGGTTGTATAGTTGGTTGGTATGCCGCATGTTTGGTTGGTTTGTTGGTTAATTGGTTGTATGTTTGTTTGGTTGGTTGTATATTTGGTTGATTGATTGCATGTTTGTTTGATTGGTCAGTTGGTTGGTTGTATTTTTGGTTGTTTGTATGTTTGTTCGTTTGGTTGGTTGGTTGTTTGTAAGTTTATTTGTTTGATTGCTTGCTTGCTTGTGTTTGTTTGATTGTATGATTGTTTGTTTGGTAGGTTGGTTGGTTGGTTAGTTGGTTGGTTGTCTGTTCGTTTGTTTGTTGGTATGTTTGGCTGGTTGATTGATTGCATGTTTGTTTGGTCAGTTTGTTGGTTGATTTGTTGTATGTTTGTTTGATTGGTTGGTTGGTTGTGTGTTTGTTTCTCTGTGTGGTGGGTTGGGTGTATGCTTGTTTGTTTTCTGCTATTATTGAATCATACAGTAAAAGTCAAAATTATTAGCCCTGTTGTGAAATTGTAATTCTTAAAAAAACAAACAAATGCTTTTTAACGCGTTTTAAAAGATACAGTACAAATACAGGACAAAACATTTGTTGCTGCCTGTTACAGTAAAGTTGATACCTGCACTGTAAAAAAAGTGGACAACAATTGTTTTTTACTATTATTTATTTGTTACTTTAATTTTAATCAAGGTTTAACTAATTTTTTAGTTAGACAAAGTTAATATTTTAGTCAGTTTGTTTGTTACGTTGATATGAATAGAACATTTCAGTTGAGTCAACAAAAAGTGTAGGCAGCAATAATTTTTTAAAGCCTCATTAACTTCGATAAAAAATAGATTGTCATTGTTTACATTTAATAGCGCTGTAGTATAAATAAAACATAAAACTCAGAAATAATCGATAGACCATAACATGAAATTATAAACTTTTTATTGCATTCATACAATATACATCCATACAATATGCGGTGGTGCAGTGGGTAGCCTCACAGCAAGAAGGTCGCTGGTTCGAGCCTCGGCTTGGCCAGTTGGCATTTTTGTGTGGAGTTTGCATGTTCTCCCCATGTTGGCGTGGGTTTCCTCCGGGTGCTCCAAAGACATGCGGTATAGGTGAATTGGGTGAGCTAAATTGTCCGTAGTGTATGTGTGTGAATGAAAGTGTATGGGTGTTACCCAGTGATGGCTGCGCACAACAAATGCTGGATAAGTTGGCGGTTCATTCCACTGTGGGTCACCCCAGATTAATAAAGGGACTGAGCCCAAAAAAATTGAATGAATGAATAAATATATATATATATATATATATATATATATATATATATATACATATACATATCACGTCATATTGCACAGCCCTGCTACACAGACTGTAATGTAATGTATGTAATAGAGTGATTTATTTAGCTCTTGATCAGAAGTGTTGAGGTCTCTCACCTGTGTGTGTGTGTGTGTGTGCGCGCGTGTTCTCCGACAGGATCTCTTTCTTTCACACACGAGGTGCTGCAGCTGTTTTGTGTAATCTTCGACCCTGACTGATAGGAAAACAGCTCCGTCAGGTGCTTCTCTTCAGCGTTCTGTTTATTTGCCTCTGTTGGTAAATTGAAACTTCATCCATATTCATGCAGCTTGACGCTTCGCTTCAGTATGATTGATGGTTGGCCGTGTCTGTGACTGGTTGCACACATTAACCAGTCAGTGTAACGTATACAAACCGATGGACAGGATATAAGGTTCATTTCATGCTGTAAACTGAGAACATACACCTATAATGCATTGATCAGACTGGATCAGAACAGTTTTATTTTGCAGATTTTGTTATCAGAAATATTTGCAGGGTCTTTGTGATTCAGTTTGATCAAAGTAAAGATCATGAAAGTTTTACGCATGAATATACAGGGTTTGTACGGGTGCTGGAAATGCTTGAGTCTAGTGTTCTCAAGGTTTGAAAAGTGCTCTGACTTTGGATAAAGTGCTTGAAACTGCTTGAAAATGTAGTTGTGTACTTGTCATTTATCTTGCTAAATAGGTAAGAATAATGAACTATAAAATAATTCTAAATTCCAATCAAATAAATTAAAGATTTTTGCTTTGTATAGAATGAAAATTATGGGGTCTGCATAACACCCCTCAACCTCAACACCAACATTAAAGAGCCCCTATTGTGGGTTTTTGCAAATGACCTTCCATGTAGTGTGTAACACAGCTCTAAGTGGAGTGAAATATCCAGCTAAAATTTTAAAGCGGACCGTTTTTAAAACTTGATTCATCTTAAAAAAGAGTCGACTCATAGTGGTTAGAATGAATCGTCTTTATAACAAGTCTTTAGCTGTTTCGGCGTGACGTGGCTACAGATATATAAGCCCCGCCCTATTGTTGCGCGCGCAAACCCGGGAAAATTTAACCTGCGGCCCCGCCCACTAACTCAGCAGCAAATAAAACAGATCTTGAAGTCATCATGGGTCATGAAGACGCAGTGTCAGGGTTCTGCCACTCTGGTCTTGTTAATTCTTGTTTTGTGGCAGAATCCGGACACTAGCTCTGTCTTGTCCTGTTCTGTTAGTGCTCGGCTCGAGTTTCCTTGGGTCGAGCACTTTGTCATTGTTTGGGTGCGCGTCATCAAAGGTGCGCGCGGACCGTGCGCGCTCCCGCTAACTCAGCAGCAACGCGCGCTCTTGTACTCGTGTTTGTGTTTGTTTCGTCAGCATCGCGCTGTTTCATTCTCAGCGTCTCAGTCTAGTTGGTTTCGGTTTTGGTTGGCGCTGAGATGAAACATGCGCGTTGCATTTATGTGAGCGCACGGTAAGGTGTTTTCACTCATCGTGTGCTCCTGTCTTGCGTCTGTTGTCAAAGCACGTGGCTCTGTGTTTACATTGGTCGCGTGCTTTTGTTGTGTGCTTCAGTGTTTGTCCAGTCATAAGAACACTCAGTTAATGAGTTCTCTCATTGGCTGCGTGTTCTAGTCTTGTTTAATGTGAGCACCTGGCTTGTGTTGTCTGTGTCAGGTGCTCTCCCGTCTATTGTCTAGTCCCACCCTCCTTGTTACCCATTATTAGTTAATTATGTTCATCTGTTTGTGTATTAATTTCTCCTGCTTATATTCTCCTCATGTGTGCTGTCCTGTGCCAGTTCGTCGTCTATACTTCCCCCGTGTTCCTGCTCCAGCCGTGTCTTGTCAGCCCAACCAAGTTTGTTTCTCTGTTTGTGTTTTTTTATTTTATTTTGTTGTTGTTTTATTTTATTTTAATTAATAAATCATCTTGTTTTTTGCAATTGAGTCCTCGCTCCCTTTTTCCCCTCTCCGGACCGTGACACGCTGTGCTTACCTGGATATTATTGGAAGTGTGAGGGAAAAGAATGCTTCAGCAATCTACACACATACAATGGGCGATTCATTCATTTGTTAAAGGGAGGATCAGAAAAGACTACTGATGTGTGAGACGAATGGACAGACAATACACCAGGGGTGCTTTCAAAATAAGGCCAGTTTATTAGGCACAAAGTCAAACAAAAGCAGCCTGCTGCAGCTGAGGAGGAGCTCTGGTGAGCACTACAACCCCAGGCTGGGGATGTGATTGTTGGGCAAAGCAGAGGACAGGTAAGCCCTGAGAACATATAACACTTTACTCAAGAGCTGCCACAGCAATGATTGCAAATAGAAATGATCTACAGCTGAGAAGGGAGAAAAGCTCTAAAGTCACGTTAAAACGCGACGCGTGCTGCTTTACAATATGTGGTGGTGCAGTGGGAAGGCCTCATAGCAAGAAAGTCGCTGGTTCGAGCCTTGGCTTGGCCAGTTGACATTTCTGTGTGAAGTTTGCATGTTCTCCCCGTGTTGGCGTAGGTTTCCTCCGGGTGCTCCGGTTTCCCCCACAGTCCAAAGACATGCGGTATAGGTGAATTGGGTAAGCTAAATTGTCCTTAGTGTATGTGTGTGAATGAGAGTGTATGGGTGTTACCCAGTGATGGCTGCGCACAACATATGCTGGATAATTTGGCGGTTCATTCCACTGTGGCAACCCCAGATTAATAAAGGGACTAAGCCCAAAAAAAATGAATGAATGAATAAATATATATATAGCCCTGAGAACATGTAACACTTCACTCAAGAGGTGCCACAGCAATGATTGCAAATAGAAATGATCTACAGCTGAGAAGAGAGAAAAGCTCCAAAATGAAAGATAATTAATGAGATCAGACCCGGCCCACGACACATTTCATGAGTGTAAGTGAAAGGCTGTCTCCTTGTTTACTCTAGCTTGACAATGATGTATTTAATTGTGTTTTGTTACTTGTAACCGCTTGTACTGTATCAGGTTAACTCTTTATATTCTTATATCGCGTCTAACGCCACGTTGAAGTGCGACGCGTGCTGTTTTGTTTACGGTTTTAAATGCGTTTGTGAGGTCGTGTCCCTCTGCCGTTTGTCATTGCTATGCCCACCGTCAGCTGATCCTACACATGTGCAGCGGTCAAGATTCAGAATAGTTCAGCTTTTGCTGCTGTGTGGATTAATACTGAATGTGTGTCATAGTTAAGAATGGAGCAAAATGCTGGTGTTTAACTACACTGCTTTTGGTGGTAAAGTGTCTGAATAACACTGCTGAGTAAGTTTACTATGAAGTGTGCATCCGCTGCGATCGGATCCTATACCAATGTTGGCAAACCAGGGGCTTGGCAAACCGCGCTGGGCATTTTACTGTCTCACGCTGAACGCTGGCGACCTATCACAACAGGCTGTCATCGGACCAATCAGCGCAGATTAGCTTCGCGCTAAGGAGGGGTTTGGGAACAAATGAATCATGAACGATTCATATGGGAGTCACTGGAATAATTAGGTAAAAATAAATGCAGATTATAAGACCATGAACGTGTTTTTTGACCTTGCATGCATATCAGTATGTTGATGAAGACCCATATAACCAAAATATGACCCTTTTTAATGTATAATAGGGGCTCTTTAAACCAATGTTCGACCATTGGGTGAAAATCTTCAAATAAGTTTTAATTGCACATTATTACTCCAATGCTTGGTTTTTATCACTATCTGACCCAGCGTTTGGGTTAAATCAACCCAGCCTTTTTTTTTTACTGTACAGTCTCAAACATCCAGACCATGACTGTGAATGCCAACAAACAATTTCCACAGGTATTTAATTTGAATCGTCCGATATCTGAATCTATTGTCTATCAAAATGACGTTATCTGATTCCTCTCCGATTAAGACGGCCAGCGCCGCTGTTGATCTCCCGAATAATTAGATCATTTTCCAAGCGCTGAAAGCTGGCTATTTGGCAGCCGTCCATCGTGATCATTGTGAAGCGGCTTCATTCAGGCGCCGGTGCCGAAGACGGACGGATTGGTTGGTTGGTCAGTTTTTTGGGTCTGAATGGCCGGCCCTGCCCGCTGCGCTGGACATTAAGGCCTGATGGACAGCGTTAAGCCTCTCCAAACACTGGAGGATGAACACAGCTGCTGGGAGAGACACTGGCGCACTGTGTTCATGCTTACCAGTAAGTACACAGACTCAGCAGGAGGCTCCCAGGGGCCCCTCGGTGCATCTCTTGATTGTGTCCATCAAGCCTTGTGTCTTCTTTAAATGTTGACACGCACATTCAGAGCGGCAGGAAAATACGTGCATGGTGTGTTTGGAAGCGACTGCTTTCTAGGCTCGCTTGCCAATGTTTGTTTATGTTGCAGTATCTGTCGGCTAATTTAGTACGAACACAAGCTGCGAGTGCGCGTCCAGTAATGAACCCGGGGCTCATTTGAATCTCTGCCATGCACGCTTTTATTCTGCACGTGCAATTACCAGGTCAGTCCGCCATCGGGAACTCTGACACAAACGAGGTTAAATGACTGCATGGGATTTTGGCTCCTCGTTCTGGCCTGCCACGACTAACAATTAGTTATGCAAATATATATGTATATAAGAGATGTAGAAAGCCAGTTTGTCAGCCAGAAAGCAATTAATAAGAACTCTGCTTGGACGAATCGCACTTCTGGCAGACTTGCGTGTAAAATAAGACCTTTAGTGTTTATAATCAGAGCCAGAGCTGCGATTCGGGAACGCGCATTTACTTAAAAGAGCTTTTGAACGTGCCTTTTAGGAAAGCCAACGTTTAGCCATTAATTCACAAATCCCTTTAAGAGGCTGAGAGTGTTTCGTATTCCCACCGCGCCGGCTTTGCTTAAACCCTGGTAATGATAGATGTTTGACTTCTTCTGCGCCGCCGCCTTCTTGACTGATGAAGTCACTCATGCTGGAGATCGGTGTGTGGTTCGCTTTGACCTCACTATAGTTAACCTGCCGCAACTGTACTGCCTTCACACTGAGCTGATTGTCATGAAAGGATTGATGGGAGAACATTTCTGTGAGGGGAAAAAAGATCTAAAAGTTACAGCCTGTCAACCTGTACACTCTCAGAAATAGAAATATTGAGTCTGTCACTGGGGCGGCACCTTTTCTAAAGGTACACTTATGTACTTGAGCCTTGTGTGGTGTTGGGGATGTTTTCATCCACTCTGGGGTGATTATGAAGCTTAATTGGGGAAAATGCTTTAACAATTTTCAAATATTCAACAATACACTCAGGGCAAATGTACTACCCTCTTGTTATGTTGGTGGCTATTTTTGACTTTCATTATAATCACGTTTGATGATTGCAAAGCTGTGACAGCATACGCTACCTGACAAAAGTCTTGTCGTGGATCCCAGTTGTAAGAGCAACAAATAATAAATTGACTTTTACTTGATCATTTGGGAAAGTGGCAGAAGGTGGATTTCTCTGATGAATCATCTGTTGATCTGCATCCCAATCATCACAAATACTGCAGAAGACCTACTGGAACCTGCATGGACCCAAGATTCTCACAGAAATCAGTCAAGTTTGGTGAAGGAGAAATCATGGTTTGGGGTTCTATTCAGTATGGGGGAGTGCAAGAGATCTGCAACATCAACAGCCTGAGGTATCAGACATTTGTGCTGCCCATTACATTACAAACCACAGGAGAGGGCAAATTCTTCAGCAGGATAGCGCTCCTTCTCATACTTCAGCCTCCACATCAAAGATCCTGAAAGCAAGGAAGGTCAAGGTGCTCCAGAATTGGCCAGCCCAGTCACCAGACATGAACATTATTGAGCATGTCTGGGGTAAGATGAAGGAGGAGGCATTGAAGATGAACACAAAGACTCTTGATGAACTCTGGGAGTCCTGCAAGAAGGCTTTCTTTGCCATTCCAGATGACTTTATTAATCAGTGATTTGAGTCATGTCAGAGATGTATGGATGCAGTCCTCCAAGCTCATGATGGAGTCAGACACAATATTCATTCTGTTTCCACTGCAGCATGACCACATATTCTATACTGGACATTATTGAAGGTTCAGTGATGAGACTTTAGTCTAAGCAGAGTCAGACCTTACTGTCCTAATCAAATCATTCATAATCAAGGCATGATCATATTTTATTGTGCTCAAATCAGCGTAATCTAGAGGCCTTTGCCTTTCATATAAGCCACTTCTGATACCAAATGATCAACTAGAAGTCGAGTTATTATTTGTTGTTCCTAAAACTTGGATAGGCGACAAGACTTCTATCAGGTAGTGTATAATCATGCATCCTTGATTGTTTTCCCTGTTGAGAAGAGGGACAATTTGCAATGTTTAAGGTTGATTATCAGTTGGAAGCATTAACTCTTTAGAGTTAGAGTTATTTGCAGCCAGTGCAAATAAGTTTCTGGCTTTTATATGGAGTTCAGTGGAAGAAAACAGCAGATTATAGTAAAAATTACACATTGTACCTCTTCCCAACAGACAAAAACAGCAGTCTAGAATGCACGATTATATCCTGTCATTGCTTCAATGGAAGTCAAAGTGGCAAAAACAGCAACATAACCAAAAGGGTAGTCAATTTGACCAGTACACAAGGGTTAACAGGTCTACATTGGTACCTTAGAGATACATTTTTGTACGTTTATAGTACTATATGATAAACATTTGTACTTTTTTAATACTAATATGTAGAAATGTGTCCATTTTAAGTACCACCCCAGTCACAGATTATTGTACTGTTGTTTCTGATAGTATAAGGAAGAAAATATGTCTCTTCATTTAATTTTGACTGTTTCTCAAGTATTTGCTGGTCATTTGAGTACTTTAAAGGTTCTTTATTGGCATCAGTGGTTTTGTATAATCACCTTTTCATTCTATACAATAGTGGTTAAATGATTCTTCAATTATTTTTAGTGATTCCTTTAGGAACTGTTCCCTGAAAGGTTCTTTGGCAGTTTTGTTATGGTTCTTTTTCATTTTTTTTATTAAAATCCAAAATCTTATTCTTATATCATTAGCCCTTCAATAACCCTATAATTGACTAGTATGGGTCAAAATGTTTGATTTTTATTTTATGCCAAAAAAAGATTGGTCACACTTTGTTATGATGGTCCGTTTGTTGAATTAAGTTACATTGCATCTACATGCTAACTAATTAGATTATAAGTAGACTGTTAGGTTGGGGTTATGGTTAGTGTAAGTTGATATGTACTTGCAAAGTTTCATTATAGTCAGTTAAATGTCTGTTGAATGTCTGTATCAGCAGATATTAAGTAGATAGTCGACTAATACTCAAATGGACCATCAAAATAAAGTGTTACCAAATGATTAGCATATTACAGTAAGTAAATTTATTAAGTCATTCATCCATTTTTCTTCGACTTAGTCTCTATTTTAGAGGTCACCAGCGACGTTCTTGCTGTAAGTCCACAGTGCTAACCACTGAGCCACCATGCTGCCCACTGTAAATATATTAAAACTCAAATTTTTATCAGTTATGTGCAGTACTACTAGTAAACCTGCATCCAAATTTGACATGGAAGTCATTGATGAACAGAGTCAGTTGTTTTGCTGCACGAAAGTGATTTTGGTGCTTCGTATGATTGCAGTTGAACCACTGAGTTCACATGTTTTACAATGACTTTGCTTCCTTTTCTGGACTTTGAATGTCTATGGAGGATCAGAGAGCTCGTGGATTTCATCTGCAAAATTATAGTGTTCTGAAGATGAACAAAGATCTCGGGGCATTGAAATAACTCGAGTGTCAGTAATTAAAGGTGCAGGTGATCTGCCACAATGCTAACCTGTTAACATAAATCTCTGAAACACAGTCCCTCCCCTGCCGTCTAAAGCCACGCCTCCTGAAAACACGAGCGCGCACACCTTACAGATGACAGCAGAACCCTCTCTCATGTGTTGAGCTAAATCTTGGCCAGCGGCGTGCAGGAATTACACTTATTACTAAGCCATACTTACATGTTATTTCTGACCGAATATTCAGAGTAGTGGTGAACAATAAAGGGAGCGCGTCACAGGCTGTCATTGTTCAAAAATGAACAATGAATGTGAATATAAAACCAACTTCACCTTAGTAAAGCAGGCTAGGCAGAATAGCGCTATTTACTGATGTTTTGTTGTCAAACTCAATAAAATCTACATAGTAGATGCTGTAAAAGGTCCTTATGAAACTGAAAATAATCACATCAATCTTTCACTGGGAGATTTCAGTGGCTGAACAACACTACTGTGCATATAACCCATTCATAACAACACAATCTACATTCTCAGAAATAAAGGTACGCGAGCTGTCACTGGGGTGGTACCTTTTCAAAAGGTATACATTTGTACCTAAAAGGTCCACATTAATACCTCAAGGGTGCATATTAGTATCTAAATAGTACAAAAGAGTTCCCCTTAAAATTTTTAGGTACTAATATATACTTTTGAGGTACCAATATGGACCCTTTAAGTACAAATATGTACCTTTTGAAAAGTGAAAGGTGCCAGTGACAGCTCGTGTTCCTTTATTTCTGAGAGTGTAGATCAGCTTTGGGGGACTAAAAGAGTTTTAAAACAGAACAGTACCTGTATATAACAGAAATATTTCAGCCATGGTGTCGTCCTTCCTCCAGCGTGCAAAACTAACTCCAATATTGATTTGGGATTTTAAAAAGTTTTGATTCAGCATGTTTTTGCCGCTGTCTCTCTCTCTCTCTCTCTCTCTCTCTCTCTCTCTCTCTCTCTCTCTCTCTCTCTCTCTCTCTCTCTCTCTCTCTTTCTCTTGAACACGCAGCACATGTACGAAAAAATGGCGGATTTGCATAAAAACAGGTGCGCAGTAGCTCAAATCTGCATTTGAGCTAATTATAAGAATTATGGGAGATATCGACCCGACACTATTTTGATTGGATGAACATTTTTTAGTCTTATGCCTTACCCAGAATATAAAAATGCATATAAATACATTTAGATTATTTACTTTCATTTACTTTAACTTTACTTTAATTACTATTGGGATGTGAAGAGACTTTAAACCAGCACCACCAAAAATGTTTCTGAAGACGATCACCTACTGTGCCTTTAATACCAGGTATTTTTATTTTGAATGAACTAACTGCTTAATGTCTGGACTTTGGTCTGGATCTGAACTCAGAAAGAATTCAATCCGGACCCATCTCTAATTTATATGTCAACTGCACTAATAGTGTAGTAAAAGTGTGGATTTACTACTTAGTTAACTAACTTCTCCAAAATGAAGATAAACTTTTAGATGCTCATAATCTGGCAACAATCTTCACTGAAGCACGAGTCTGTATGGGTGCAGATCTCAAGAAAAGCTGATGAAGATGATTGGGCAGAAGAGTTATGTGTTCATTTTGCTCCAATTGAGCACAGAACTGTTCTGCTGGATTTAGATAGTTGGGATAGGATGCTTGTGGTTGTGCAGTGGAAATGTCACTATGGATCAGAAGTGTAGTCAGCTGATGGAATACAGGCAGTGTCCTTTTATTTTACTCCAGGTTACTTTTGACTAGTTATTAAGGTCTTTCTTAATGCAAAGGGAGTTGTGTATGTGCATGCTTATTAATATCAAGTTTTCTTACTACAAAACTTTTAGGACCTTTGACGATGAAAATTTGAGGTTTGATTTGAGACGTAGGGCGACACGGTGGCTTAGTAGTTAGCACTGTCGCCTCAAAGCAAGAAGGTTGCTGGTTCGAGTTCCAGCTGGGTCAGTTGGCATTTCTGTGTTGAGTTTGCACGTTCTCCCCGTGTTGGTGTGGGTTTCCTTCGGGTGCTCCGGCTTCCCCCACAATCAACACACATGCACTCTAAATTGGCCGTAGTGTATGAGTGTGTGTCTGTGAATGAGTGTGTATGGGTGTTTCTCAGTACTGGGTTGCAGCTGGAAGGGTATCCGCTGTGTAAAACATATGCTGGATAAGTTGGTGGTTCATTCCGCTGTGGCAAACCCTGATGAATAAAGGAAATGATTGATTTGAGACATTGAAAATCCCTGCTTTTATACAAAAGAATGTAGGTAAATTTCCAAGTCCAGCTATTTCAACTATCCCACACTCTAAGCAGTCTAATTTCATTTCTATGTTTTAGTTTGCGTTTGATTTTGTCATTAGTTTGGAGGTTGTCTTGAATCCGCGCTTGCGTTTGTAATGTCAGCCAAATATGATAATGTGGCGGTTGGCGGCTGTGCTTATGGCGAGATCACAGGCATACCACAAATGCTGCAGGGGATGAATAATTTTGGAGTAATCCTTTGTTTTTTTGACCCAATTTTTCCAGGCCCTAATTTTCACCAGCGCTCCGCTCTGACATTTGATCTACTGTAGGATTTACAGCTGGTTCTGCTAAACAAACACAAAAAAAAACCAAGCCGAGCGCATCCACAAAG
Source organism: Danio aesculapii (assembly GCF_903798145.1). Classification (NCBI taxonomy): domain Eukaryota; kingdom Metazoa; phylum Chordata; class Actinopteri; order Cypriniformes; family Danionidae; genus Danio; species Danio aesculapii. The sequence goes on along the minus strand of NC_079445.1, from coordinate 44,742,097 downwards.
TGAGCAAGCGTCCAGAAAGACACGTCTCTTTATGGCTGTTTAATTGCCAGTGAACTAACCAGCGTTTTCCTGCTCTTCAGCGTTTGAAAAGCTTCACGCCATGCTCGATTTGAAACTTCTCAAATTGCTGTTGTTGTATAAATCCGCAATAAGTGTTTTATTATGACTGCTCATAATCCTCTCTCCGGAGCCCACAATAGCCGGGCATCTGCTCCGAATCCTCCTCATTATCTGTGCCCGGGGAGGTGTGTCTTTTTGCAGATGTACCGTGAAATTTGTTTGCACAAAACTCCGAGTCCTAAACCTTTTGGGCAGTTTCCTATGCATATTCATGAGGCGTGCAGACCTCACCCTATTTCTGAGCCGGGCTTATTATGCATATTCAAATGATGGGAGGTGGCGCTGCTCATGAATATGCATGAGGGGAAGGGGCCGCTTTGTAGCGCAACGGAAACCGGGCGTCTGAAACGGGTTCGAGACCCACGGCAGCAGCACCAAACCATCTGGAGCTTTTTTGGTGGCTCAATATAACATGAGCCCGATGCCTTTGTCCAGATGCCACAAGTAGCCCGTGCACCTAAACGGCTTAAAGGATGCGCTGGTGCGCTTGTAGTGTCCGTATAGTGCAAATGCAGAAACTGTACGATGATGATTCATGCTTGATGTGATTGAAATGACGGCAGGGCTCAGGGTGGGGATTGTCTGTTTGTTTAATACAAACTTTGATTGAAAGCAAAACATTGAGAGAAGATTTCTTTAACACATTTCTAATCATAATAGTTTTAATAACTCATCTCTAATAACTGATTTATTTTCTCTTTGTCATGATGACAGTAAATAATATTAGACTAGATATTCTTCAAGACACTTCTATACAGCTTAAAGTGACATTTAAAGGCTTAACTAGGGTAATTAGGTTAAAGTTAGGGGAATTAGGCAAGTTGTTGTATAACAGGGGTTTGTTCCAACTAGGGTTGGGTATTGTTTGGGGTTATTTCGATACTGGTGCTAAATCGATACTTTTAAAATGGTACCGGTGCCAAAACGATGCCTGAATCGATACTTTTGAGCCACAAAATGATGGTGGATGATCCTAGAAAAATCTTTTATTTGACAAAATCTTTAAAAACATAATTGTAATAGAACAATATAATTTAAGTTTAAGGTAAACATCAATTCAGTCGGCGCCAATAGGCCAGTGGTTAGTGCGTCGACACATAGCACCAAGGGGCTCACGGCGACCTGAGTTCGATTCCCAGCTTGAGGTCCTTTGCCGACCCTTCCCTTATCTCTGCTCCCCATTCTTTCCTGTCTGTAAATCTCCACTGTCCTATCACAATAAAGGTTAAAAACCCCTAAATATTATTATTACAAAAAAAAAACATCAATTCATATTTGATTTATTTGAATTACATTAATATGATTCCTTTGATCGTTTTGTTGGTTAGCATGAATTTAAGATTTGCATTATGAAATTATTCGGCCCCCGGGCCGGGTTCTTTTACCCCTCACTTGGGGGGGGGGGGGGGGGGGGTATATGTATCACAAAATACTTTTAAAAATTATTCAAAGTCATTTTTTCATGCATCACTCTGCAGTCGTCATAATCAAGATAGTTTAAGCACTTGATTGATTTCATTGATTGATTTTATTTGATAATTCTAAAAAAAAAAGTCCAGTTACACCAATTCATACATTATTTCAAAAACTGACGAGGATAAAGTACACAAAAAAGCCACAGGCTTATTTCCATTGTGGTCCTCGATATTCTTTAAAAATGAACGAGCAAGTCATACAGGGAATGCAAACATCATCAGCTCAGCTACTCAGCACAATAAAATCCTCAACATCAACTATAAAACAACCACTTTTTAATTAATTCCCCTTTTAAAAACACTCTCAATTTGAATCTCTTTAAAAATCATGGGCAAAACATTCCCAGCAGCAGAGCTAGTACACAAAAAATAAATTCACTCTTAAATCTATATGGATAAATGTCCCTGCTACGTGCTCTTGTAGAATGACAGTGTACCTCATTAACTAAAACTTAATAATTAAGGAAATATTTTGGGAGCATTTTCTTTAAACTCTTAAAAACCATCACTAATTTTAAAACGTTTACCCTATTCTTAACTTTTACAATATTACTTTGGCTATAATGTTCATTATTTAAATGTGTCAGTGGAGGTGCTTTCATAACAATTCTACACTACTTATTTTGGGCCGTCTGCAATTTATTTTTCATTTTTTAGAACTGCTGTACCAAAAAGCTGCAGCATAGTCAAAGTATGGCTGCACTAATGCACTTGCTAAAATGTTTAAAGTTTGGGTATCTAGGAGCTCTGCCTGTCTTGCTAAAAACCTCATTTTAAAACAAAATTTTGTATGGACTATAACAGCCATCTTTTCACCTGTCAAATGACTATCTAAAACACAACCCAAATATATCACTTCCTGTTTTGGAGTAATAGTTTGATCCTCTACTTTTATCTCTGACCCGACACATATAAACCAAAGATAGAACCAAATAAAATAAATTCAGTTTTACCCAAATGTAAAGACAAATCTTCCTTGTTCGTTTATTTGACAAGTAACTTTGTACTGGAGTAGGATAACACATTTCTAACGTTCAAGTACATCAAGGCACAATTGTTGCACCTGTAAACTTTAACAGACAGGCCTACAGTTGAAGTCAATTTATTCTGCCCTCCCATTCATTTCAAATAATGTTTCTGAACATTTTCACAGTGTTTCCTAAAAAAATCATTATTCTGGAGTCATAATAAGTCCTATTTCTTATTGTTTATTTCTTTAATAAAAGCAGTTTTTAATAAAAAAAAAATTAAGATCAGTATTTTTAGCCTCCTTAAGAAATATTCACTGTATATTTTTGATAAACACAACAAATCAGTTACAAAATAATTTGACTAATTATTTCAACTTTCATAGTTTACTGATTAAGTCTTTAAATGACACTTTGATCTGAATAAAAGACTATAAAACACTTAAAGGGACTTTGTCTGAATACAGCTATCTTGCAGAATAACTAGTAAAATGTAATGCACTGACTGTCAGCATGGGGAAGATAAAAAAGGAGATATTAGAAATGAGTTAAACTATAATGTTTAAAAATGTGCTGTAAATAAATCATGTGTTGAAGACGGAAATCAAAAATGAATGAAGGCAAAACTGAACGAGTTGAATATGACTTACATGAGCGTGACTGAAAACTGCATTTGATCAATGTGTTACATCTGTTCTTTGGTACTTGCCGACTGTTTGTAAATTGAATACTGCATTTCCTAATGTAAAACTGTGTACACTAGACTTCTGATTAATAATGGTCCCTGCATAGCCGAGCACTTCCTATATTAAAAGAGTTAAAATCGCTATTACCTGTGTCAATTTGGGCGTCAACCTCTGACGAATGCGGGGAGCTAGGCTAATGCAAGCAAGTGTCAGAGACAGTGCATTCCTCTGCCTTTGAGCCCTCAAATGTGTCATTAAGTTTGACGTGTTTCCCCATCTTACACACAACTTTTGTAAAGCGTCTGCTTCACGTTGCAGTGTCAGAATCCTTGCTTGTAAAAAACGCTTTAGGACGCTTAGTTTAAGCAAATTTGATGAACGCGATCATACGTGTTGATATGAAGAGAGTCGCTCTCACTCACCGAATGCGCTGTACTGCGTACGTGCGTTGTGTGCATCCGTTCCCTAAGCAACAAGAACAAATGCCCGGCATCGCCTATCTGTATTCCTCAAAGTTGTTTAGAATTATGGTGTGACACAAGGCGTACCAATGTGTGCCTTTGATGCACTCCTTGATGCTTCTTTAGGCACCGAAATTCATATGCTGATTTGATCCGGTACATACCGGTTACAAAAGTAGCGGTGCTATAATGGCACCAGGTTTCGGTACCCAACCCTAGTTCCAACACAGGCTCATTGTGGATACGTACCCCGTCTACATATCTGGAGAGTGCGAATTATGTAGCCAGAGGTACGTTTGGCTGCATTTTGTCTTTAAAACGAACGTTCGGGGTGGCATAAAAGATTCTGTCTCTTTTAACACTACCAGCTGGCCGCTTACCTCCATGTGGACGGCTTTTCCACTGTTACCAGTTTGTCCAGTGGCTCTCCATGTCGGCGGATTTGAAACGAAGAGAATAGTTGACCGTAATGACTTCAGTGACTTCAAATGATTTTAATTGTTCTAGTCCAGTGAAGAACGGTTCCAGAAAGCAGGTAAAACAAAAAAAGGCAAAAAATAAAATGAACAAGTAAATAACAGGATGAGAATGTGGTCAAATCTGAAAACTCTGGTAAAATCTGGTAAAAATAAGATGGCAGTGAGGGCTTTTCTTTTTCTGGATTGCTTTTGAAAACACTTTCGGTTGGGTTTAGGGAATTAGGTGGGTGGGTGGATCGGTTGGTCATTTAATCAGTTAGTCGACAGCGGCCTCTGGTGGATTTACACGAGATCAGCAGATGCGAATGGCACTCGTGAGAGAAATTTGAGATGTTAAAAAGCATACACAGCGGCCTCTGGTGGTTTCACAAAAACTGTAAAAAATAGAATGTACCTCCTGGGATGTATTTGCTGCTCTCCAGAAATGTAGATAGGGGTACGTATCAATTATGAGGCGGAGTTGGTTTGTTCAGACAATCTGGAAAAAAATATTGCTAATAATCTTGACCTTGAAATGATGTTAAAAAATTAAAAACTGCTTTTATTCTAGCCAAAATAAAACAAATAAGACTTTCTCCAGAAGAAAAAAATATTATCAGGCATACTGTGAACATTTCCTGAATCTGTTCAACATCATTTGTGAAATATTTGAAAAAGAAAATAAAAGTTCACAGAGGAGGGCAAAAACATTTAACTGTGTACATATAGTACAGATTACTTTGAAGCTTTTTATTAAGATTGAAAGTCTAGGTAGAGGGCCAGGTTAAAATGGGGGAAAAAAGTATTTAAAATTTCACCTTTAATTAAAAGAGAAATTAAACGTCTATAATCTAACCTAAAGGTAACATTTTAATTGTGTATAAATAAAAAGTACTTATATATTTAAAAAATGTTTTGTTAATTAATTAGAAAATGACATTTTCATGGGGCTGCACGGTGGTGCAGTGGGTAGCACAATCGCCTCACAGCAAGAAGGTCGCTGGTTCGCGCCTTTTGCTTTAACTAAGCGTTATAAAACATTATTATGTTGTATATGTACATATGTAAATGTATTTATGTATATATAATATTAGGAAATATAATTAATATATTCATAATTAATAATATAATATTACTAATAATAATAATTATTATTTATTAATAGCAGTTAAATCAATAATAAAAAAGTAGTTTTAATGTCTTTTCCCCTAATTCACAATTAACTGAAAGAAAAGTGACTGAAACCATCAGCCTATGTGAAGATTTGACAATATATGTGCATTTTTATGTAGTTTTATCCAAATTTTTACTTTGTTTTCAAAATGGACAAATATAAGCTTGTAGAAATAGAAATCATTCTACATTTTGTACACTACAGTTCTTGTATACAGTAAGCAGAAACAATTCAAAATGTCATGTGCGACTTCTCACTTATAATCCAGACATAAATCTATTGTTTAGTTTGAAAGATTAACAGTTTATAATCCATGCAAAATGGACTAAACCTCCAACAAGATCCCTTTTATCCAAGGTCTTGAGAATATCACAGAACTGACTGCATGTTTCATTCCTCACAGATAAAGTGAATCGGCGTTTATTTCTACAAAACAGACTGATTTAGAGTTTCACAGTAAAGCATGAGACTCATTGCAGAACTGCGGGTACTTTTCAAGCATTTTCTGTTCATTTTCCTTAAACTGGAATTATATACAACAAATGTATAATTCCCAGTAAACTCAAACCATTATTAATGATGTAAATTAATGCAAAATGCCTAAATGTGATTGGGAGCATTTGATTCAGTTAATGATTGTTGATAACTTGTTACATTTTTAAACCAAAGCAGAGTTGATAGTATCAAATAGCAGAGTGGACAATAATAGAGTTGACGTTAACAGAGTTGACAGTAATAAGAGATAACAGAGTAACAGAGTTGACAGTAAAAGTGTTGACAGTAATAAGAGGTAACAGAATAACAGAGTTGACAATAAAAGTGTTGACAGTCACAGAGTTGACAATAACAGTTAACAGTAACAGAGTTGACATTAACAGAGTTGACAGTAACAGAGTTGACAGTAACAGAGTTGACATTAACAGAGTTGACAGTAATAAGAGATAACAGAGTAACAGAGTTGACAGTAATAAGAGATAACAGAGTAACAGAGTTGACAGTAATAAGAGATAACAGAGTAACAGAGTTGACAGTAACAGAGTTGACAGTAACAGAGTTGACAGAGTAATAGAGTTGACATTAACACAGTTGACAGTAACAGAATTGACAGTAACAGAGTTGACAGTATCATAGTTGACAGTATCATACTTGACAGTAACAGAGTTGACATTAACAAAGTTGACAAAGTAACAGAGTTGACAGTAACAGAGTTGACAGAGTAACAGAGTTGACATTAACAAAGTTGACAGAGTAACAGAGTTGACAGTAACAGAGTTGACAGAGTAACAGAGTTGACAGTCACGGAGTTGACAGTAACAGAGTTGACAGTAACAGAGTTGACATTAACACAGTTGACAGTAACAGAGTTGACAGTAACATAGTTGACAGAGTAATAGAGTTGACAGTCACAGAGTTGACAGTAACAGAGTTGACATTAACAGAGTTGACAGTAACAGAGTTGACAGTAACAGAGTTGACATTAACACAGTTGACAGTAACAGAGTTGACAGTAACAGAGTTGACAGTAACAGAGTTGAAAGTAACAGAGTTGACAGAGTAACAGAGTTGACATTAACAAAGTTGACAGAGTAACAGAGTTGACAGTAACAGAGTTGACAGAGTAACAGAGTTGACAGTCACGGAGTTGACAGTAACAGAGTTGACAGTAACAGAGTTGACATTAACACAGTTGACAGTAACAGAGTTGACAGTAACATAGTTGACAGAGTAATAGAGTTGACAGTCACAGAGTTGACAGTAACAGAGTTGACAGTAACAGACTTGACAGTAACAGAGTTGACAATAACAGAGTTGACATTAACACAGTTGACAGTAACATAGTTGACAGTAACATAGTTGACAGAGTAATAGAGTTGACAGTCACAGAGTTGACAGTAACAGAGTTGACATTAACACAGTTGACAGTAACAGAGTTGACAGAGTAATAGAGTTGACAGTAACAGAGTTGACAGTAACAGAGTTGACATTAACACAGTTGACAGTAACAGAGTTGACAGAGTAATAGAGTTGACAGAGTAACAGAGTTGACAGTAACAGAGTTGACAGTCACAGAGTTGACAGTCACAGAGTTGACCGTAACAGAGTTGACAGTAACAGAGTTGACATTAACAGAGTTGACAGTAATAAGAGATAACAGAGTAACAGAGTTGACAGTAACAGAGTTGACAGAGTAACAGAGTTGACAGAGTAACAGAGTTGACAGTAACAGAGTTGACATTAACACAGTTGACAGTAACAGAGTTGACAGTAACAGAGTTGACAGAGTAACAGAGTAACAGAGTTGACAGAGTAACAGAGTTGACAGTAACAGAGTTGACATTAACACAGTTGACAGTAACAGAGTTGACAGTAACAGAGTTGACAGAGTAACAGAGTTGACAGTAACAGAGTTGACATTAACACAGTTGACAGTAACACAGTTGACAGTAACAGAGTTGACAGTAACAGAGTTGACAGTAACAGAGTTGACAGAGTAATGGAGTTGACAGTCACAGAGTTGACATTAACACAGTTGACAGGAACAGAATTGACAGTAACAGAGTTGACAGTAACAGAGTTGACAGTAACATAGTTGACAGTAACAGGGTTAACATTAACAAAGTTGACAGTAACAGAGTTGACAGAGTAACAGAGTTGACAGTCACAGAGTTGACAGTAACAGAGTTGACAATAACAGAGTTGACATTAACACAGTTGACAGTAACAGAGTTGACAGTAACAGAGTTGACATTAACACAGTTGACAGTAACAGAGTTGACAGTAACAGAGTTGACATTAACACAGTTGACAGTAACATAGTTGACAGTAACATAGTTGACAGAGTAATAGAGTTGACAGTCACAGAGTTGACAGTAACAGAGTTGACATTAACACAGTTGACAGTAACAGAGTTGACAGTAACAGAGTTGACATTAACACAGTTGACAGTAACAGAGTTGACAGAGTAATAGAGTTGACAGAGTAACAGAGTTGACAGTAACAGAGTTGACAGTCACAGAGTTGACAGTCACAGAGTTGACAGTCACAGAGTTGACCGTAACAGAGTTGACAGTAACAGAGTTGACATTAACAGAGTTGACAGTAATAAGAGATAACAGAGTAACAGAGTTGACAGTAACAGAGTTGACAGAGTAACAGAGTTGACAGAGTAACAGAGTTGACAGTAACAGAGTTGACATTAACACAGTTGACAGTAACAGAGTTGACAGTAACAGAGTTGACAGAGTAACAGAGTAACAGAGTTGACAGAGTAACAGAGTTGACAGTAACAGAGTTGACATTAACACAGTTGACAGTAACAGAGTTGACAGTAACAGAGTTGACAGAGTAACAGAGTTGACAGTAACAGAGTTGACATTAACACAGTTGACAGTAACACAGTTGACAGTAACAGAGTTGACAGTAACAGAGTTGACAGTAACAGAGTTGACAGAGTAATGGAGTTGACAGTCACAGAGTTGACATTAACACAGTTGACAGGAACAGAATTGACAGTAACAGAGTTGACAGTAACAGAGTTGACAGTAACATAGTTGACAGTAACAGGGTTAACATTAACAAAGTTGACAGTAACAGAGTTGACAGAGTAACAGAGTTGACAGTCACAGAGTTGACAGTAACAGAGTTGACAATAACAGAGTTGACATTAACACAGTTGACAGTAACAGAGTTGACAGTAACAGAGTTGACATTAACACAGTTGACAGTAACAGAGTTGACAGTAACAGAGTTGACAGAGTAATAGAGTTGACAGAGTAACAGAGTTGACAGTAACAGAGTTGACAGTCACAGAGTTGACAGTCACAGAGTTGACCGTAACAGAGTTGACAGTAACAGAGTTGACATTAACAGAGTTGACAGTAATAAGAGATAACAGAGTAACAGAGTTGACAGTAACAGAGTTGACAGAGTAACAGAGTTGACAGAGTAACAGAGTTGACAGTAACAGAGTTGACATTAACACAGTTGACAGTAACAGAGTTGACAGTAACAGAGTTGACAGAGTAACAGAGTAACAGAGTTGACAGAGTAACAGAGTTGACAGTAACAGAGTTGACATTAACACAGTTGACAGTAACAGAGTTGACAGTAACAGAGTTGACAGAGTAACAGAGTTGACAGTAACAGAGTTGACATTAACACAGTTGACAGTAACACAGTTGACAGTAACAGAGTTGACAGTAACAGAGTTGACAGTAACAGAGTTGACAGAGTAATGGAGTTGACAGTCACAGAGTTGACATTAACACAGTTGACAGGAACAGAATTGACAGTAACAGAGTTGACAGTAACAGAGTTGACAGTAACATAGTTGACAGTAACAGGGTTAACATTAACAAAGTTGACAGTAACAGAGTTGACAGAGTAACAGAGTTGACAGTCACAGAGTTGACAGTAACAGAGTTGACAATAACAGAGTTGACATTAACACAGTTGACAGTAACAGAGTTGACAGTAACAGAGTTGACATTAACACAGTTGACAGTAACAGAGTTGACAGTAACAGAGTTGACATTAACACAGTTGACAGTAACATAGTTGACAGTAACATAGTTGACAGAGTAATAGAGTTGACAGTCACAGAGTTGACAGTAACAGAGTTGACATTAACACAGTTGACAGTAACAGAGTTGACAGTAACAGAGTTGACATTAACACAGTTGACAGTAACAGAGTTGACAGAGTAATAGAGTTGACAGAGTAACAGAGTTGACAGTAACAGAGTTGACAGTCACAGAGTTGACAGTCACAGAGTTGACAGTCACAGAGTTGACCGTAACAGAGTTGACAGTAACAGAGTTGACATTAACAGAGTTGACAGTAATAAGAGATAACAGAGTAACAGAGTTGACAGTAACAGAGTTGACAGAGTAACAGAGTTGACAGAGTAACAGAGTTGACAGTAACAGAGTTGACATTAACACAGTTGACAGTAACAGAGTTGACAGTAACAGAGTTGACAGAGTAACAGAGTAACAGAGTTGACAGAGTAACAGAGTTGACAGTAACAGAGTTGACATTAACACAGTTGACAGTAACAGAGTTGACAGTAACAGAGTTGACAGAGTAACAGAGTTGACAGTAACAGAGTTGACATTAACACAGTTGACAGTAACACAGTTGACAGTAACAGAGTTGACAGTAACAGAGTTGACAGTAACAGAGTTGACAGAGTAATGGAGTTGACAGTCACAGAGTTGACATTAACACAGTTGACAGGAACAGAATTGACAGTAACAGAGTTGACAGTAACAGAGTTGACAGTAACATAGTTGACAGTAACAGGGTTAACATTAACAAAGTTGACAGTAACAGAGTTGACAGAGTAACAGAGTTGACAGTCACAGAGTTGACAGTAACAGAGTTGACAATAACAGAGTTGACATTAACACAGTTGACAGTAACAGAGTTGACAGTAACAGAGTTGACATTAACACAGTTGACAGTAACAGAGTTGACAGTAACAGAGTTGACAGAGTAATAGAGTTGACAGAGTAACAGAGTTGACAGTAACAGAGTTGACAGTCACAGAGTTGACAGTCACAGAGTTGACCGTAACAGAGTTGACAGTAACAGAGTTGACATTAACAGAGTTGACAGTAATAAGAGATAACAGAGTAACAGAGTTGACAGAGTAACAGAGTTGACAGAGTAACAGAGTTGACAGTAACAGAGTTGACATTAACACAGTTGACAGTAACAGAGTTGACAGTAACAGAGTTGACAGTAACAGAGTTGACAGAGTAACAGAGTTGACAGTAACAGAGTTGACATTAACACAGTTGACAGTAACAGAGTTGACAGTAACAGAGTTGACAGTAACAGAGTTGACAGAGTAACAGTTGACAGAGTAACAGAGTTGACAGAGTAACAGAGTTGACAGTCACAGAGTTGACATTAACACAGTTGACAGGAACAGAATTGACAGTAACAGAGTTGACAGAGTAACAGAGTTGACAGTAACATAGTTGACAGTAACAGAGTTAACATTAACAAAGTTGACAGTAACAGAGTTGACAGAGTAACAGAGTTGACAGTCACGGAGTTGACAGTAACAGAGTTGACAGTAACAGAGTTGACAGAGTAATAGAGTTGACAGTCACGGAGTTGACAGTAACAGAGTTGACAGTAACAGAGTTGACAGAGTAATAGAGTTGACATTAACAGAGTTGACAGTAACAGATTGACATTAACACAGTTGACAGTAACAGAGTTGACAGTAACAGAGTTGACAGTCACAGAGTTGACAGAGTAATAGAGTTGACAGAGTAACAGAGTTGACAGTAACAGAGTTGACATTAACACAGTTGACAGTAACAGAGTTGACAGTAACAGAGTTGACAGAGTAACAGAGTTGACAGAGTAACAGAGTTGACAGTAACAGAGTTGACAGTAACAGAGTTGACAATAACAGAGTTGACTGTAACAGAGTTGACAGAGTAATAGAGTTGACAGTAACAGAGTTGACAGTAACAGAGTTGACAGTAACAGAGTTGACATTAACAGAGTTGACAGTAACAGAGTTGACATTAACACAGTTGACAGTAACAGAGTTGACAGTAACAGAGTTGACAGTAACAGAGTTGACTGTAACAGAGTTGACTGTAACAGAGTTGACAGTAACAGAGTTGACATTAACACAGTTGACAGTAACAGAGTTGACAGTAACAGAGTTGACAGTAACAGAGTTGACAGAGTAACAGAGTTGACAGTAACAGAGTTGACAGTAACAGAGTTGACAGAGTAACAGAGTTGACAGTAACAGAGTTGACTGTAACAGAGTTGACCGTAACAGAGTTGACCGTAACAAAGTTGACAGTAACAGAGTTGACAGAGTAACAGAGTTGACAGTAACAGAGTTGACTGTAACAGAGTTGACAATAACAGAGTTGACCGTAACAGAGTTGACAGAGTAACAGAGTTGACAGAGTAACAGAGTTGACAATAACAGAGTTGACCGTAACAGAGTTGACAGTAACAGAGTTGACAGTAACAGAGTTGACCGTAACAGAGTTGACAGAGTAACAGAGTTGACAGAGTAACAGAGTTGACAGAGTAACAGAGTTGACAATAACAGAGTAGAGATTTACTATTCACTTTTATATCTTGATTGAGGAATATTTGGATATTTGTAGTGGAAGAATTTGCATTGGACTGTTTGTTTATCTCATATTTTCTTCAGTAATGCTCTGATAGACACTGTTGTATTTACTCTTGTTTACGCGGCGGTCCCGTCTGCAGTGTTCAGGGGCCTCAGGTTATTTTCAGGACCTGAAGACTCATGTGAATCATGCTGACTTTATCAGCCTCTCGAGTCGTGCTTTTGTCCAGACGGCGGTCAGTGACGGAGCGGCTAACACTGCAGTCATGAAGTTCCTGAAGCCTGACACACACTTCTGTCCACACTGATGCTCTCTGAGAGTCACACATGCTGTTTTTCAGGCCGCAAAACATACTTTCATTCTGCTTTCGAGAGAGAGATCTTTCAATTCCAGTACTCGTTCAATACTCATTGTTTACTCTCCTTCAAGTGGTTCTAAACCTTTTTGAGCTATGTTGAACACTAAAAGAAGATATTTTGAAGAATGTTGAAAGCCTGTAACCATTGACTTTCATAGAAGAACAAAAAAATACTATGGAAGTCAGTGGTACAGATTTCTAGCATTTTTCAAAGTATCTTCTGAAAGTAAAACAGAATTCGAACAATTAAATGGTGAGTAAATTATGACAGTGCGGTTCCCTGCGGTCGTGCGGTGACACGGTGGTGACTTAGTGGTTAGCACTGTCACCTCACAGAAATTTAATTCAATTCAATTCACCTTTATTTGTATCGCGCTTTTACAATGTAGATTGTGTCAAAGCAGCTTCACATAAAAGGTCATAGTAAATTGGAACAGTGTAGTTCAAAGAAGGTCACTGGTTCGAGTCCCGGCTGGGCCAGTTGGCATTATTATGTGGAGTTTGCATGGTGTGGGTTTCCTACGGGTGCTCCGGTTTCCCCCACAGTCCAAAAACATGCACTATAGGGGAATTGATGAACTAAATTAACCATAGTATATGAGTGTGTGTGTGTGTGCGTGCGTGCGTGCGTGCGTGCGTGCGTGTGTGTGAGTGAGTGAATGAGTGTGTATAGATGTTTCCCAGTACTGGGATGCAGCTGGAAGGGCATTCACTGTGTAAAACATATGCTGGAATAGTTGGCGGTTCATTCCGCTGTGGCGAACCCTGATGAATAAAGGGACTATGAATGTATTTAGAATTGTTGTTTTTGGGTGAACAATCCCTTAAAATCAAGTACTATTAAATGGACTACATAATTAGGGCATAAAAATGTCAAATTTAGTGTGCATAATCAGAATATAGACAGAAACTAATGAATTAATTTCTAATTAATGAGTTTAGTTTTAGTTTCGCTTATTTAAAATTTGACGGACAGGGTATTGCAGCACAGTTCCCTGAAATGCATCAAACACACACTCGAAACAATATTAGACTAATAATAATACTAGTACATAACACAATTTTAGAGCACAAGGAATAAAGGACAGTTCATGATGTTTAGTTTACTCCTGGGTATCGCAAATGTCATATGTCGCCAAAGCAGGTAGGATGACATTGGACCCTTAGGCAGAAAACAATACAGTGGTGATTAATTGTCATTGAGTATTTTATACAACTCAATTCATCTTTATTTCTCTAGCGCTTTTACAATGTAGATTGTGTCAAAGAAACTGAACATAGAAGATTATAGTAAATGTAAACTGTGTCAGTCCAGTTTTCAGAGTTGAAGTTCTGTTTAGTTCAGTTCAGTGTGGTGTAATTTTCACTGCTGAAAGTCCAAACACTGAAAGAGCAAAGCTTTTGAATCTTTTCTAACTCCTCAGGGAGACCTTTAGGTCTGGACTGGCATACTCAAGAACTGGTGGTATAAAAATCAAGTATGCTTGCATTAGAACATCACAAGGAAGACCTGTACATAATCAGAGTACAGATGGAATAAAAATGTAAAATTTGATTATCCGAATTTTAACAATCTACACTCACTGGCCACTTTATTAGGTAAACTTTACTAGTACCAGGTTGGACTCCCTTTTGCCTTCAGAACTGCCTTAATCCTTTATGGCATAGATTCAACAAGCTACTGGAAATATTCCTCAGAGATTTTGCTCCATATTGACATGAGAGCATCACACAGTTGCGGCAGATTTGTCGGCTGCACATCCATGATGCCAATCTCCCGTTACACCACATCCCAAAGGTGCTCTATTGGATTGAGCTCTGGTGACTGTGGAGGCCGTTTGAGTACAGTGAACTCATTGTCATGTTCATAAAACCAGTTTGAGATGATTCACGCTTTATGACATGCTGCGTTATCCTGCTGGAGGTAGCCATCAGAAGATGGAGATACTGTGGTCATAAAGGGATGGACATGGTCAGCAACAATACTCAGGTAGGCTGTGGTGTTGACACCATGCTCAATTGGTTCTAATGAGCCCAAAGTGTGCCAGGAAAATCTCCCCCACACCATTACCGCACCTCCACCAGCCTGAACCGCTGATACAAGGCAGGATGGATCCATGCTTTCATGGTGTTGAGGCCAAATTCTGAGCCGAGCATCCGAATGTGTCAGCAGAAATGGAGACTCATCAGACCAGGCAACGTTTCTCCAATCTTCTATTGTCCAGTTTTGGTGAGCCTGTGTGAATTGTAGCCTCAGTTTCCTGTTCTTAGCTGACAGGAGCGGCACCCGGTGTGGTCTTCTGCTGCTGTAGCCCATCCGCCTCAAGGTTGGACGTGTTGTGTGTTCAGAGATGCTCTTCTGCAGACCTCGGTTGTAACGAGTGCTTATTTGAGTTACTGTTGCCTTTCTATCAGCTGGAACCAGTCTGGCCATTCTCCTCTGACCTCTGGCATCAATAAGGCATTTGCGCCCACAGAACTGCCGCTCACTGGATATTTCCTCTTTGTCGGACCATTCTCTGTAAACCCTAGAGATGGTTGTGCGTGAAAATCCCAGTAGATCAGCAGTTTCTGAAATACTCAGAGCAGCCCGTCTGGCACCAACAACCATGCCATGTTCAAAGTCACTTAAATGCCCTTCCTTCCCCATTCTGATGCTCACTTTGACCTCCAGCAGTTCGTCTTGACCATGTCTACATGCCTAAATGCATTAAGTTGCTGCCATGTGTTTGGCTGATTAGACATTTGCGTTAACGAGCAGTTGGACAGGTGTACCTAATAAAGTGACCGGTAAGTGTATTTAAACGTTCACATGAAGTGCTTTGAAATGTGCATTTTTTTATTCGATGTGTGACATAATCTCAACTGAAACATGAAGAGAGGGCGGTTCATAGTGTAGCTCCTCCCTTTTAAAAAAGGAGCCAGTAGCGTGTTGTTTTTCCCACAGCTCTGCCAGTGAGAGTGCTTGAGCTAATGAAAAGCCAATGAGAAGAAGGGGGTGGAGCATGTCAGATTCTGATTGGCCAGAAAATATGATGAGAAACTAAAGTATGAGTTGACGTCAAAAAACATTTAGGTGGACGTGACAAACTGCTAACTTTAGTTGTTTATTTCAGGTTCATATCTTCTAAACATGAATTGTATCACTGTTTTGGAGCACACTAGCTTATAGACATCCTTTAAATTAATAATACTGATACTAGCATCTATAACAAATCATTTTAATTTCACGAAATGCGCTTAATTGCACAATTCTTCAGAGAAAGGAGCAAGGTTTTGATGTATTTCTGTGTCTGTGTTTTAGAGGACCAAACATGAAGAGCTGACATATGGATCGGCGGTGGGGCCCCGCCAGCGGTTATGACAATGAGGGGCCCTGCTTTTGCCCTCTATAGGAAATCCACCTGTTCGGTTTGATAGTATCCCAACACTAAAGTGACAAGACTTGAATAGATCTCGAATCGCTCTTCTATGGGATTAAGCGGAATAATATGCCAAGTCCATCTTTTGTGCTCCTTCATAAAACCGCTGTCATTTCCAAAGAAATCCATCTTTATTCTCTCCCTGGGGATAAAGCCACAAGCTCCGGGCCCGCTGATCACGCACCTGATATTGGCACACAATGAACAGAGACGCACAAAGAGCTGCTCTTTGTTGTGCAATATTTGTTAATCGTGGGTTGAGATGTTCGTCTCGTCTTGACCCCGAAAGACAATATCTTGTTTTTGTGTTTTTAAATAACATGTCAGAATGTGAGCGCAAAGGTTGTGGTTATAGCCATGCATGCACTGTAAAAAATATCCGTTAATGAACAGTTTCCCTATTTAGTCATTTAGTCTTTTCGATGTTGAAAATTTTATTGACATTTTAGTAGTTTAAAATAATATATAAATAAAAATAAGTCTGTAATATAGCAGAAAATATACTGGCGGTTTATTACAAGGTTTTTGTAGCATAATATAGAACACCAACCCAGACATGAACCAAAGATTCTCATAGAAATCAGTCAAGTTTGGAGAAGGAAAAATCATGGTTTGGGGTTACATTCAGTATGGGGGTGTGTGAGAGATCTGCAACATCAACAGCCTGAGGTATCAAGACACTTCAGCAGGATAGCGCTCCTTCTCATACTTCAGCCTCCACATCAAAGTTCCTGAAAGCAAAGAAGTTCAAGGTGCTCCAGGATTGGCCAGCCCAGTCACCAGAGATGAACATTATTGAGCACGTCTGCGGTAAGATGAATCCAATCTGCAGAGGCGTTGAAGATGACCGCAAAGACTCTTGATGAACTCTGGGAGTCCTGCAGGAACGCTTTCTTCACCATTCCAGATGACTTTATTAATCAGTGATTTGAGTCATTGCAGAGATGTATGGATGCAGTCCTCCAAGCTCATGATGGAGTCAGACACAATATTCATTCTGTTTCCACTGCAGCATGACCACATATTCTATACTGGACATTATTGAAGGTTCAGTGATGAGACTTTAGTCTAAGCAGAGTCAGACCTTACTGTCCTAATCAAATCACTCAAAATCAAGACATGATCATATTTTATTGTGCTCAAATAAGCCTCATCTAGAGGCCTTCGCCTTTCATATAAGCCACTTCTGATACCAAATGATCAACTAGAAGTTATTATTTGTTGTTCCTAAAACTTGGACAGGCGACAAGACTTCTGTCAGGTAGTGGATATCACATTACACTATTAAAAATGTTCATAAAAGTCACTTTTTTGAACTTTTCAAGATTAAAAATTGTTGAGAGAAAGTTCAAGGTCCCATAATGCAATTCAAAAGCGGAGATAAAAACATGAATCACAAAATATGGAAAACTGCTAATTTACTGATATTGTTTTACAGTGTAGCTCATTTTGAGTTTTTAGTTATTTGTCTATGAAGCTGCTTTGACACAATCTACATTGTATAAGCGCTATACAAATAAAAATGAATTGAATTGAATTGAATTTGTCCTTAAAAAACACCCTCAGGGTTAAACCTACGCGATCTCATGGCAATTCGTAACTTTTGATTTAGTGGCTAATTCGTATGATTTAATTCGTACAATTTAGTACGATTTGCTCATCACCCAATGACAGTTAGGGTTTGGGGTGGGGTTATGTGCCACGCCTCCTTTTTAAAATCGTACAATTTAATAAGACTGAACTCGTACGAATTCGTACGAATTAGCCACTAAACTGACAAAACGTTAAATACTTACGTTTCCTCATGAGATCAGGCTGGTTACACAATTGAGCTTTCATTTTTGAAAACATTCAGCCGATCTCCAGGTCTAGCAGGAGCAATAGATCATTAAATTAGATCATTAAATTACACCATTAGCATCTTGCTCAAAACTTCAAAAAAATAGTTACATCCACTCATTCATTCATTTTCCTTCAGCTTAGTCGCTTATTTATCAGAGGTCGCCACAGCGGAATGAACCGCCAACTTATCCAGCATATGTTTTACGCAGCAGATGCCCTTCCAGCTGCAACCCATCACTGGGAAACCCCCACACTCACTACATCCAGTTTAGTTATGTCCAATAGTGCATGTGTTTGGACTATGAGGGAAACCGGAGCACTCGGAGGAAACCCACGCCAACACAGGGAGAACATGCAAACTCCACACAGTCCAGCAACTGACCCAGCCGGGACTGTCAAGTCTATGGAGACTTCGGTCGCTGTTCATTTGTGCTTCATCTAAAACTCCACTTTTATAATCCTGTTCAGCAGCTCAAACACTCTAATGGCTAATGGACAGATGGCTGCTTCTCACTCAGGGCTGCTGTTTATGCTAATGAGATGGAGAGATGGGCACTAGTGTTTCTGCAGACTGTTTATCAAGCCTGATTATAACAAATACAATTTATTCATGTTTAGCATTAGAAGATGGCAGGGCCGGCCCAAGTCTTCAGGGGGCCCTAAGCAGGATTTTATTTGGGGCCCCCTTGGTGCAAACAATATGACAAATCATCGTCAATCCTTGATTATTCGCAGCTATGGCGGAGTTAAAAGTTTAAGCACATATTCCTGTATGAAGAGCACTGACTGCGGGAACGCGCGAGCGATATAGCGAAGTGAAAGCGCATCTGTGAGGAAGAAACTAGTGGAAAATTCGGGGGAGCTGGGTGTCTGAAACACACAAATACCTTGACCCAGCTAGGACAAAAGAAGGTGCCTGTATGCCTGAGATTTTCACCGTTGCAATGTGACAGTTACAACTGACAGTGGTTTACATGACGCTGGTTTATGTCTGATGATCCGCCATTACGGCAAGCGCCACCTGGTGGCCGCAGGGTGTACTGTAGCTAAAACGGTTATCTGCTGCAGTCAGGTGTGAAAAACGTAATTAATTCAGATCTCTTGTAAATTTAGATAAATGTCTTGGCGCCAGAGTATGTATCGCAGCCGGAAATAACACGATAAATGGCCATATATTTGTCCCACCCCTAATCCACAGCAAACTAAAACAAAAACGAAAGTCACTCAGTCATCTCATCTATTCTTGGGGGCCCCCTGGTGGCCACGGGGCTCTAAGCAGCCGCTTAATTCGCTTATGCCTTGGGCCGGCTCTGGAAGATGGAGATATTCACACACGGCTAACACACCTTGAAAAGTGATTTCTGCATAATCGACCCACTTCAATAGCCGCGTTTCCACTATCGCGCCTAAAGCAAGCGAGCCAGGGCGAGCCAAGGCCAGTCGCGTTTCCACTATCACTTCCGGGGCGTAATCGAGCCAAAGCAGGGCTTCCTTGGGGCCAGCGTCCGGCTTTTTTCGGCCCGCCGAATACCTTGGGCCAAGGAGGGCCAACTGGGGCTTCGGGGCGGGGTTACGTACAAAGGCGGAGTTTTCCTGTCAGGTAAAGAGGAGACAAGATGCTTTCTTCCCTTACATTTGTTTTGCTATCGCGCTTGATCAACTCAGAAGAAGAAAAAATGGATAGCAGACAGTACTGGCATGTGATTTATTTATTTGAGGCATTTAGACATTTTGCTTAAAAGCACACATGCATATGATGTTTTCCCTCACAAAAAGTGTTGATACTTTTGTGCTTCAGAGACTTGACCAACTTTATGACTTCCTCTAAAGGTGTTTTTATAAACAAAATTAAACAAAACACGACATGAAAAATCATATGGTAAAGTCACCAACTAACTAACGTTTTATCAAACTGCACCACAAAGTAAACACTTCTCTAAGTGTTCACTAACGTTACCTTTTTAACTAAAACGTAGGGATGGCTGACGTGAAACTGACGTTTCGACACAGTGTCGAGATCCCGAAACGCAAGTGTTTCGAGACACTGTACTGAAGCATGATCCGAAACACCCAGGTCACGTGACTAAAGT
Organism: Danio aesculapii; assembly: GCF_903798145.1. Taxonomy (NCBI): domain Eukaryota; kingdom Metazoa; phylum Chordata; class Actinopteri; order Cypriniformes; family Danionidae; genus Danio; species Danio aesculapii. Next base: position 44,721,922 of record NC_079445.1, on the reverse strand, counting down.
GTTTCGAAACACCTGGTCACGTGACTAAAGCGATTCAAAGCATCGATCAGTTCAGAAGCGTTTCGAGATTTGGAGAATCTGCATTTGACTGATAGGGTCAAGCTTATGTTTTTGTCACGTATGGCCTAGTGGACTGTGCGTGTGCATGTTGACACAGGCTTCATATTACTTTTGGGTTCGAATCCCGACTTGTACAAATACTCCAAAATCGTGATTTTATGTATTTTAATCATGTTACTGTTTATGGTGTTGTCTAGATATGATACAGCTGCTGATATGCCATCAATTTAGCATAATTTTTGTAACTGTAAAACAATAATATTTTACAGTACTGTGATGGTTGGGTTTAGAGTTGTGGTAGACGTTAATAAAATACAATAAAGGGGAAATTTTATGAATAACATAAATAATTCTTGTTAACTTCTGTCCACAACTGTATCTGATCTAGTAACAGCCCTGTTTTATGACCGAAACAAGCTATATTTATTCACAAAGTGTTCATTCGGATGTCAGACCAATGTTGAAACAGAACGATGCACGAACAAAGCATCTCAAACTGATATTAAAGCATTTCAAAATAACTGTATCAGCCTGGATTCGAACCAACAATCTCCACATGGAAGTCAGGAACCCTAACCATTCCACTATTTCACTTGAGGATTCGGTCTTACAAAGTGGGATTTAATACCTCAATTTGCTCAACTGTTCTTTGCTGAAACTGTTCCAGTGCAATACATAAAAAATGACCACTAGGCGTCACTGTAGAGTGGGGTTTCGAAACGTGTCGAAGCTTCGACACATTTGCTTCAACTGTTTCAGTGTTTCACGAAGCCTCGCTTTGCCCACCACTACTAAAACGCTGATCCTAAAACAATACATGTGACGTCAGCCATGTGGCGCACACATGCCCTACGAAGGGGCTACTTTTAAGTGTTCCCTTTTAAAACATTTAGCGCGAAATCCAACACGTAACATCCGGCTCATCAGGTACATATTTATCGGTCACGCTTTCCGGTAAGAGGACAGAACAAGTGTGCCATACAGAGAGGTGCCGACAGCCAAAATCTGTGTTCGAAGTAAATGCCACCGAACTCGAATGTCCTTATCCAGGGATCGCTGTCTGGCCTTACACCAACAGACCACAAACAGTAAAAAAGCAATCGCTTCGGTGTTCTCCATCTTCCAGCTCTCGTAGTGATGCCAGGTTGTGTTTGTGGTTATAATTTGAGTTTTTTGTTCCCGCTGAAGTGGGCGGGTTGTGTGACGGGTTGTGTGACGTTTGATTCGGGGGACGTTCTGGGGGCGGTGTTTGCGTGACGCGCTGCGAGCAACTAGCCCGACAGTGGAAACGCGACATGATTTCGGCCTCATTTCTCAACCTCCCGGGCTATTGGCCCGGCCTGGCCCGATTAAAGCCCTGGCTCGCACTGGCCCGATAGTGGAAATGCGGCTAATGATTACGCCTCATGTTGATTTAGAGTGGTTCAGTTAACTCAATATTTAAGTTAAATTTGTTTTCCTCAGAGTTTAATTCAACGCTCAAAAACATAAAGTTTGTGCCGCAGACTTTTTCCCCAAGAGTTTCCCTCCTGACATCATGAAAAAGATGGAGGTGATTTCTGCTCTGTGGGAAAACATGTGTTTGTGTGTCGGAACGGCTTCAGCCGTGTACATGTCAATGATAAACGACGCCCGCGAGTGTGTGATTGTGTGTGTGTGTGTGTGTTAAAAGAGGACCGTCAGAATGACGAGAAATGATTTACTTCTGAGTTTATTCTGCTCAGGCTGTTTGGATTGTCAAAGCGTAACCTTAGATGGATCGCTCACCCAAAATTAAAATGATGTCAGCCTTTACTCATGCACATGTCATTTAAAGCATGCAATTACACGACAGTCTGATTTTAATCCTGTCAAGGCTGAAAAAGACAAAAGTGACACTGTAAGTAGTGCAGACAGCTTGCTATTTTGAACGTAAAGGCACTATAAAATCTAAATAGACAGCTTTTAATTGTTTGTTGTGTAAATGAGTTATCGGTGTGCTTTATTTGCTTTAAATCAAAATAACCTCCCTTTCTCTTTAACGACATCTCATCTCTGATTGGTGTTTATGAAAATGAGGGCGGGATCAGCCTGTCACTCATATGAGACCAACCAATAGCTTCATGGCAACCATAGCTTAGTCTTCATGAACAAAATCAGTTATGGGTTTCAGTAACAGTATGAATGTTTTTTGAGTTTAAACTCAAAATTCTGTCATTTTAGTGCTTTTTAAACATGTCTGTGTAGTTAAAGTTGAGTTTTTTGCTATTTTAACACCCAAATTAAATGAAAACTCTCTGAAATTAAAATAAATGCATGTTTTTTTCCGTTTGTTTGATTTTAAATCACTTATATATTTATTTTAGTTTAGCATAATAACTCTATTTTACTGCAAAACAGTATTATTTACTTAAAAGTCTAGCTATTAATTCAATTTAATTCTTTAATTTTTCATATTTTTATTTGTCTTTTTAGTTTTGTTAAAGTTTAGTTTGAGCTATTTTAACACTCGGGTTAAATTAAAACAAGGCGACTAGCTGAAATCAAATAAAAGCATGTATTTTCTGTATTATTCATATCATATAATATCTATTTTCCTTTTAGTTTAATATTTGGATGAGAAATATTGTTAATTAAAACAAAAAATATTTCAGTAATTGAAATAAATCTGTAATATAAAAATGTAATTAAAGCTTAAAAATCTTATTACAATTGTACAATTGGCAACTAAATCAAAACTAAATTTGTTGAAATACCTAAACATTAAAAATTAATCAAGTATGCATAAATAAATATTTTAAATTAATAATAAATAAATTAATTAATTAATTTATTCATTTTCCTTCGGCTTATAGTCTCTATTCAGAGGTTGCTATTTCACAGTGGAATGAACCGCCAACTATTCCAGCATATGTTTTATGCAGTGAATGCCTTTCCAGCCATAATAATGTATTAATATATATTTCAGAGGTTGCTATTTCACAGCGGAATGAACCGCCAACTATTCCAGCATATGTTTTATGCAGTGAATGCCCTTCCAGCCATAATAATGTATTAATATATATTTTATATTCAAATAAATTTATATTAAAATTACAAAAATTTTATTTATATACATATATAAATTAATAATTTGTAAAAATGTATAAGAAATGAATGTAAATTAATTAAATTAAATAATAATAATTTTTTTAATAATACTAATTAAGAGCGAAAGAGCCTGTCTAAATAATTTTTCCTCATGCAGATGTTCTTTTTAATACTAATTATTAATTTAGCAAATTAGTAGGTGCTTGAAACTTTAAAAATTTATAAAATATGTATAAAAATTATTTAAAATTAATGATAAATTCACTCATTTGTTCATTCATTCATTTATTTTCCTTCGGCTTAGTACCTATTTCAGAGATTGCTATTTCACAGCGGAATGAACCGGCAACTATTCCATCATATGTTTTATGCAGCGGATGCCCTTCCAGCGGTATTAATATATTAATTTATAGTATATATTTTTTACATTTATAATAAAAAATGTAAATAAATAAATTGAATTAAATAATAATCATTTTAAAAATAATACTAATTAAGAGCAAAAGAGCATGTCTAAATAATGTTTCCTCATGCAGATGTTTCTTTTAATGCTAAATATTAATTTAGCACATTAATAAGTGCTTTTTGGAGTTTAGACATTTTCTATGTGTATATTTGCATTTTAATATGTTTAAAAAACCTCTAATCTATCAACCCATTGTACAGAATAAAATCTAGTTCTAGTAGTTTGGAGCAACAGAATCAGCATTAACTATAGTCCTGTAAAGCTGAGCTGTATGGCATCAGGCCTTTATTTAGAGTTATTTTCTCCCGGGTAAAAATATCTGCGATCAACATATTTTGATTACTGAAGTGGAACATTCCAGAAATTCCCTTCCGCAAACTCATGAGGATGAAAAATTCTGGAGCGTTTCACAGAGCGTCCGCAGACACGAGAGACGTTTATTAGCGGCAGGAGATTTACTGCCACAATTAATGCTTTCTGCTGTCGTTCATTACTCGAGGATGATTTGCACATCTTTAAGAGCCATATTTGGTCATGTGGAGGAGTTTTGTTTTGCTCTGGCCTGATCTTTTCAAATCTGTGTCTCTTTTTGTGTTTAAGCAGAGAGTTTAGTCTGTCCGCTGGAAAATAAACTGAAGCTGCGGGACTGTGAAGTTCAGCTCAGACCTGTAGGAAAATAAACGCCTCTTTAGACCACATTAGAGTGCAGATATTGTATAATGTCAAACCTGTATTTTACAATACATGCAACTGAAGTCAAAGTGACTTGTCCAATTTCCCACATGATGTTTAAAATTTTCACAGTATTTCCTGTAATATTTTTTCTTCTGTAGAAAGTCTCATTTGATTTATTTCGGCTAGAATAAAAGCAGTTTTTAAAGCCATTTTAAGATCAATAATATTCGCCCCCTTAAGCAATATTAGTTTTGGATTGTCTCCAGAACAAACCACTGTAATACAATGACTTGCTTAAATACCCTAACTTTACCCTAATTACCCTAGTTAAGCCTTTACTTTAAGCTGAATACTAGTGTCTTGAAGAATATCTAGTCTAATATTACACTGAAAAAAATTATTCAAAGATGATTCCTTGGATTTACTCAATATTTTTACGTTAAGTGGTTGTAAACAATTTATTTGGGCTGAATTTAAACAAACAAATTAAGTTGAACATTGCTCAATTTAATTAGTTTGATTAAATTCAACACAAATAAATAGTTTGCAACAGTTTTGCATGCAACACTTTTTTCAGTGTATGTGCTGTCATCATAAAGATAAAAGAAATCAGTTATCAGAAATGAGTTATTAAAACTATTATGATTAGAAATGTGTTGGAAAAATCTCTCTGTTAAACAGAAATTGCGGAAAAAAGATATACAGTACACAGGGGGCCAATAATTCTGATTCATTTGTAAATTCTATTGTCAAACCTCAGACCTGTAGGAAAATAAATGTGTATAATGTTGAACTTCCACATCATTCATTCATTCATTTATTTTCCTCCAACTTATCCCCTATTTAGTGTAAAACATATGCTGGATAAGTTGGTGGTTCATTACGCTGTGGCAACCCCTGATTAATAAAGGGACTAAGCCGAAGGAAAATGAATGAGAGTGGGGTCACCACAGAAGAATGAACCATCAACTAATCCAGCATATGTTTTATTTCAGCATATGCCCTTCCAGCTGCAACCCAGTACTGAAGAACTCCCATAGACTCTCACATTCACACACACACTCATACACTACAGCTAATTTAGTTCATCAATTCCCCTATAGCGCATGTGTCTGGACTGTGGGAGAAACCGGAGCACCCTGAGGAAACCCACACCAACACGGGGAGAACATGCAAACTCCACACAGTCCACCAACTGACCCAGCAGGGATTCAAACCAGCGAGCTTCTTGCTGTGAGGCCATACACTGAAAAAAGTGTTGCAAAACTGTTGTAAACTATTTATTTGTGATGAAATTAAACAAACAAATTAAATTTAATAATGTTCAACTTAATTTGTTTGTTTAAATTCAGCTCAAATAAATTGTTTACAACCACTTAACGTAAAAAAATTTAGTAAATCCAATGAATCATCCATTAAATAATTTTTTCAGTGTATTGCTAACCACTGAGCCACCGTGTAGCCATATATTATATTGTATTTTTAAAAATACAAACACAAAACACAGGCGAATGCAGCGCATACATGTGATTGCAGATACAAATCAGTCAGTCGATATTAATGCAGAATAAGAAATTTATTTCATAACAGTTACAAAGAACAAAATATTTCAGAGCATTTTTATCTTACATAAGCTGTACAGAGATGGCATGTATTTGAGTCTAAATGATTCCGCAATAGACGCTAGAAGTATTAAATAGAAAACTGGAAAACAAACAATGAAAGTCGATGGAAAAATATGAAATAGTCCTTTTATCTACTGTACAAAAGCAAACAGAAGCTGGAATCCACTCTACTGTACCCTGATGCGTCGTTTAGGCCTCTTGCGCGTTTAAAAAAATATTTTACAACAAATAAAATCAAAATAAAAAGTCAGATGGCCTCGCCACCTCTAAAGTCTTGGCCTCTTTGGTTCCACAATTCGGTATAATACATTTGAACAGAATTCAGCTGCTTCTATAAAAATAACTTCTCTTCTTCTTCTTCTTTATTTAATTCAATGGCAGGTTTATCTTCTTTACTAATAATGCAACTTCAGTGCAAACACTGTAACGACCGTCCGCTCTGAGAAGGAAGCGAAAGTTTACATTTCAAGTATTGAAAACAGTTCATAACTAGTAGCTACACTGTAAAAAATATCTGTTAATGAGCAGCTTTCGCATTTTGTGATTCACTTTCTTGTTTATTTACGCTTGTGAATTGCATTATGGGATGTTGATCTGTGCTCTGTCGACTTCTGATGTTGAAAAGTCAATAAAATATTGACATTTTAATGCCGATTTTAGCCCCGATTTTGACTCGCCAACAAGTTTTGAGAAATCGCCGACAAATGCCTGAGATCACAGGCAAATCAGTACTCATTCACATGAGTAACAATCACACAGTGTGAACGATCAAAGACACCATCTGAGAGAATCACCAGTGAGTCGCAGACGCCCGTCAGGTATTTAGCATGCTGAACATCTGGAGCTGGATTCAAAATCATGCCGAGTGAAATGTGTTCTGATTGAAAATAACATCGGCGATTATATACAGCCAATCAGAGAGCAGCATCCACTAGTGTGGGTATCTGCAGACCAGAGAGAGGTTGAGGGAGAAGTCAAAGGGTTTCTTTTCGGTCTATTTGAACCCAAGAAATGAAGGAAAAACTAGTGAAGTTTCATAAACTAATTTGGAGAGGAGCACGTGATGTGATTGAGCACGACTAGCCGCTCATCTGTAATCAGTAATAATCCAATCAGAGTGATCCTAGTTTACTATAAATGGATCATTTTCTTCCTACTGCTCTATCTTCGTTTGGAAGAATCCCCCCTTCCACCCCATCTCCTCCTTTTCTAAAGGGGGAGCTCTCGAGACCTACCTGATCTCGGATCTCCTGATATGCTTATCGACCGGGCAGGAGCCCTGGGCTGAAATATATCGGAGCTCAGGGTTCTCTCCCGGGACAGCATGCCAAACCTGCTTTAAACGCCAAGCATATCTAAGTCGGAACTCTTGAAGTGTAAATTTGTCAGGAGCACCCGTGTCTGTTTGACGTGTCATCTGAGCAATACTACAACCGGCTCGAAAAAGAAAAAGGTGGAGGAGAATCTATTCTCTTCAAAAGCCGGGTGAGCCAAATAAGTAGATTTTGTATGTAGTTAATTATGTAGTTAATAACAAGAGATGTGCAGTGCTCAGCATATTTGAGTACACCACACTTTGAAAATGAATGTTTCTCACTTTCTCAGTGAATATAGGCAGTGTATTTTGGTGCATTTAAACAAAACAGATTCATTAAACAGATATATTTATTAAAATTATATTTTAGTCACTGAACATATTTAGAAATTGAAAGATAATACAATTAAATTCAAGCCAAATATTGCAAAAAATATTACAACGTACAAAATGTCAACACAAATGTTCAATTTTTTGGCTTCTTTTGATTTTTTCTCTTTTTAAAATTTGTATTTGATATTTTTCTATAACATATACATTTGGCTGTGCTAGTTTTTGGACCGTAATCATAAGTTGTTTCGTCAGATAAGCTCCAGATTTGGCTTCAGTACTGACTAATCTAATGTATATGCACTAATATAGTATTGTATAGCTTCCTATTAGAAATGTGAATTTAAAAAGAGAGATTAATGAGGGGTGTACTTATATATGCTGAGCACTGTAATACGTGACCTTGCGTTGTTTCCATGTCATTCCCCCATGCATTTGGATGTGAGACGTAGTTAGTGGACCAAGACAGAGTTGTCAGCGATTCTATTGTAAAGTCAATCAGTGTGAAACCTCCTGTCGCCGGTATATCTTGCATTGTAAACACAGCAGCGACAGAATGCAACCCCAGATAGTCATGCAGTGTGAAAACATCTGTAACGCCACTACTACAATCCTGCAGTCTGAACTCGTTTGAATTAACATGAGAAAGAGAAATAAGTGTGTAAATGAACAGAAAATGTGCTGCAGTTTATTACAAGATTTCTGTAGCGTAATATATAACACCAACCCAGACAATATAGCACTTTTATAATATAACACGTCAAAAGTCGATCTTTTCAAGTTGTTGGAAGATAGATCAAGCTCCCATAATGCAATTCAAATGCAGAAATAAAAGGAGAAAATAACAAAGTACAAAAAACCCCTGCTAATTTCCGTATATTTTTGACACTATAGTGTGGGTCATCCGGTGTAGGTCACTACTATACATTGCATAGCTTGTGCGGCACTTATTTCAGAAGAATCGTGAACGAGGTGCGCCACTCGAAGGCATTTAAAGTCTGCAAGTGCTTTATATTGTGCATTTAGGATATTTTTTTCTTTTTTCTTTTCTTTTTTTTGCAAGTGCTATGCTGCACCATGACGTAAGCGAACATTATGGCAACTCATGAGATCGCTGGTTCGCTCGTGTGTTTTTCAAGGGCACTGGTAGCTGCACACGTGTCTTCGGCTTGTTGCATGAATAATCAGGCTCTCGAGACAGAAAAAAGACACATATGCATGATTGATGAAGGGCTGTCGAGAAAGCCGAACGTTTTGTTCTCTGCAGATGAAGTTGAAGATGCTCTCGGATGGATTGGTTGTCACTCAGTGCACTGCAAAAAAACGATTCGGACTTTGTGCTTTTGTGTCGTTTTGCATTGCAAATACACTGCAATATAATGCTTTTCTTATTTAGAGTTTCTGTCTTGTTTCTAGTCCAAATATCTCCAAATTCTTAAATCAAGAAGCATTTTCTAAACAAGCAAAAAATATTGTGTTGTTTTCAGAATTTATGAGTCAAATTAAAGTGAGTTCTTCCTTAAAACAAGCTAAATAATCTGCCAATGAGGCAAGCAAAATAATATTGGGTCAAAAAGGGAAATCTAGATTATTTTGCTTACCCTGTTGGCAGATTATTTAGCTTGTTTTAAGGGAGAAGTTCACTTTAATTTGGCATATTATTTCATAAAACAACACAATATTTTTTGCTTTTCTATAAAATGCTTCTTGATTTAATAATTTTGAGATATTTGGACTAGAAACAAGACAAAAACTTTACAGTGTATTGAGGATTTTTAGATTACTTGAGAAGCAAAATTATTTAGGAGAAAACTGCATGGAAACGGATCGAGTTTGTACAAAAAATCTGACAAAAAATCATCCTTATGTGTCAAATAAACAATGTTTTCCCCTTAAATTATGTTTTAAAAACATTTGACCTCATTGATGGATTTTGGTCTTGTTTTAATCAAACTAATTAAAATGAGGACTTTTTAAAGGGACAGTACACCCCAAAACGAAACATATGTATTCTAGCATTTACTCCAAACTGATCTGAGTTTTTTTTAATCCGTTGAACAGAAAAGAAGATATTTGGAAAAATGCTGGAGATTACACTGCGCACTGCAGTAAAAAATAAAGAAATGCTTTTCTTAATTAGATTTTTTGGCTTGTTTCTAGTCGAAAAATCAAACCTTTTTTAAAATAAAAAAGCATTTTGTTGACATATATTCATTCATGTTCTTTTCAGCTTAGTCCCTTTATTAATCTGGGGTCGTCACAGCAGAATGAACCACCAACTTATCCAGCAGTTTTACACAGCGGATGCCTTTCCAGCTGCAACCCATCATTGGGAAACATCCATACACACTCATTCACACACATACACTACGGAAAATTTAGCTTACCCAATTCACCTGTACCACATGTCTTTGGACTTGTGGGGGAAACCCACTGCGACCCACCATGATGCCATATATATATATTTCTTTTTTTTGTTTTCAGAAATAATACATTTATAAATCATTAAAGTTTTCCCTAAAACAGACTAAATAATCTGCCAATGGGTTAAGTAAATTTATCTTATCTCAAACTAAAAACAATATTATTTTATTTACCCCACTGGCAGATTTTTTTGTTTTAAAAAAAAAATAATTCCTTCATTCATTCATTCATTTTCCTTCAGCTTAGTCCCTTTATTAATCAGGGGTTGCCACAGCGGAATGAACCGACAACTATTCCAGCATATGTTTTACACTGCGGATGCCCTTCCAGCTGCAACCCAGTGTTGGGAAACACCCATACACACTCATTCTCACACACACACACTCATACACTAATTGTATTCCCCTATAGCACATGTGTTTGGACTGTGGGGGAAACCGGAGCACCCCAAGTAAATCCACGCCAACACAGGGAAAACATGCAAACTCCACATAGAAATGCCAACTGGCGCAGCCGAGACTCGAGCCAGTGACCTTCTTGCTGTGAGGACACAGTGTTAACCACTGAGCCACCGTGTCACCAAGTCACTTAATTATTTCTTATTAGTTTTGAAAACAAAACGTTTGAGTTTTTTACTCGTCTAGATTGATTTAAGAATTGTTAGTCTATAAACAAGACAAAAAGTAAGAAGAGCAGTGTATTTATTTTTCCTACTATGCAAGTCAATGGTTACCAGTTTCCAACATTCTTCAAAATATCTCCTTTTGTGATTAACAGAATAAAGAAACCACTTGAAGGTGAGTAAACAGCGAGTATGTTTACATTTCTGAGTGAACTATTCCTTTAATGTCTGTCATTTTGCATCAAGTAAATGTTGCAATGGAAAAACGACCAAAGACACTGAGGCAGACCCTCATTTTTTGCAGTGTTTCGGGAAGTGCTGACGTTGTTTTTTTTTAGAAGATGGTCAGTGCTTTTTGATTCAGTTCTGGATGTGAATGTCGATTGCGTTCAGTTTGTTCTATTATTCCAAGAGAAGATCCAAACTAAAAGTGGATAAAAGACATTCCCGTCATGTAACATGAAAGATGACGGTGTTGTACAAACCTGGGAAACAGAACTAAGAACCCTTAATGATAACTAAAGAACATAAATATATGTACAAAGATGTGTGGAGAAGTTGAGGTGTGTGGGTGTGTGTGTGTGAATGGATGAAGATGCGGTCACTGGCAAAATACAGTCATTTCATAACTAATTTTCTGACCTATTCCAGTACAGATCTTTTAACAGTGTAAAATTAAGATGCATAATTTTTAATTAGACCAAAATTAAGTGAGGTAATGTTTAACGGTAAAGCATCAGGAAAATAAACCTAATTTTAAAGCAAAAGATTTTTTTTCTTATTTTTAGTGTTAATACACTGTTTTAATACACTTTTTCCACATTTAAATGTAACTTTAGCTTTTTAACTAACTTAAATGGCTTTTTTTAAATAGATAAAAATGCAAAGTTCACTACAAAAAACTTATTAATATGTTCAAAATAAAAACAATTAAAATGGAGAGTTTTTATTCTTAACTGTCTGGTATATTTATATATATATATATATAAAAACATTTCATCCTCAGGAAACAAGGCATGTCTGCTTCTCAAGTATTTAGATATTCATTCATTCATTTTCCTTTCGGCTTAGTCCCTTTATTAATCCGGGGTCGCCACAGCGCAATGAACCGCCAACTTATCCAGCAAGTTTTTACGCAGTAGATGCCCTTCCAGCCGCAACCCATCTCTGGGAAAGTATTTAGATATTTCGATAAATAAATATATATATACTAATCAAGAAAATGCAAGAAAAAAATCTAAATGAAGTGAATTTGTAAAGATATTTTGAATAAAATATCTCCCAATGGGGTCAGATGTTTATTTTCTGACCTCACTGATTGTTTCTTCTTGCTTTAAGCGCTTAACGCTGATATAATCCTGATGCTTTTTTTTTTTTTTGCAGAAAATAAAAACTTGTCATTGTCATCTTAAATTCTGAAATCTTCACAATAATACTAAACAGGAAAATCATTTCTGCATCCTGAAAAAATGCTCAAAATTACTTAAAATATTTTCTAGAGGGCTTCAACAACATTAATTCATTTAAAATTGACATATTTCTGAACCCATCAGCATGAGTTTGTTCTTGTTAAGAAAAATCTGTAATGGAAATGCGGTCATTTTTGTAGTCTGACCACAGAGAGATTCTTAAATGCTATGGACAGCCCAATCTCACAGGGAAACGAGACTATTTTACGTATTGTCAGAAAAGTAGCTAATTCATACAATTTCATTTACATGAATACGTACGATTTTTTAAAAGCAGGCATGGCCCTAAACCCCACCTCTAACCTCTCATTAGGGGATGAGCAAATCATACTAATATACACAAATACGATCATACAAATGAAGATGAATTAGCCACTAAATAAAAAAGTTACGAATCACCAATGAGACTGCACTGATATTAAGTGACCGCATCTTATAAGTCATAAATATTACTACACTGTAAAACTTTACTTTACACTGTTACTTTACTTTAAAAAAGTGAGTAAACCCATTGCCTTAAAAGCAACAAGTTGATTTTACTTGCTAATACCATTAGATTGGCACCATCTCCGTTCATTTCTAAATCGAAGTTAAAAACGTTCCTGTTTGGCAGAGCTTTTAACACATGAACTGGGTTTGTTTTCATATTTGACTGGCTTTCAAGCAGGTAAAAGTTTTACTCTTTGTATTGTGATTTTGTCTATGACTTACTCTTGTGGTTTTTAGTTTTTGTCAAGCGCATTGGGTTGTTTTTAATTGTGCTATATATATATAAACTGTCACTGAATATGTTTACATGGACATCAGTAATCAAATTATTTGCCTTAATACGACGATAATATGATTAAGGTGTTTACATGAGTTGCTTTTCGATGCTGTATAACATGTTATAGCATATAGATTAATTAACGTCATTGTGTCACCACATTAACCACATTTCCTCCTGAGTTTCACTTTCATTGAGCAACATTTTAATCATGCCTCCGTGACAAACTCTGAGGTGTTGGAAGCAAGTATGAAGTAAGAGCTGGTGTTTGAATCAAATTTGATACATACCGCCGAATGGAAAGAAGTGTGATGCGGGTGTCTGTGGTCCTTTACTGACGCAGTAGGTGCAGAGAATAGTGTCAAACAGCCGTGTGTCCTACAGTCTGATTGTGGTGTTTACATGTCTATACTGCACACCACTAGAATGCGCATACTCCACACGTCTTAATTCATTTCTGTTTAGTCCCATTATGACTGTAGTCGGATTAAGGTCAACCAAAATCTGTTTCTCCTAATCAGAGTATTGTCTTAATCGTATTAAAATAGGATAATTGGTGTCCATGTAAACGTACTGTTTGTCTGAGTAAACCCATTGACAGTATAACGATGCACTTAGTTTGTTCACTTATTAACTGTAAGCCAGCAAGTTTACTGTCTTTTAAGTAAAGTCAACTAATTGCTTTTTACAGTGTATCCTCAAAAAGTTGGGGCGAGAGTTAAGGTGATTAAAAAAAGCTGAATTTTTACACCTACACTGTAAAAAGCAATTAGTTACTTAATTAAATAAAGTGAGTAAACCCATTCCCTTAAAGCCAACTAGTTGATTTGACACATTTGTTGATTTTACAACCCATTGACTTAACTTTTAAGTATGCACATAGTTTGTTTACTTAATTATAACACTAACGAGTTTACTCTCTTATTCATAAGTTAAGTAATAGCTTTTTACAGTGCATTATGATATTATTTTAGTAGCTTTCGGAATATTCCATGTTTCCTCAAGCGCATCCGCACTCCTCCACGATCATATTCGGCACGTCGCGCTTCACAATATTATATTCATCATCGAAATACAGCATAGACATGGTGCTGAGTTTAGTAGGGATGCAGCAGGAGTTCATGGATCCCGGACTCATTCCTCGCATCCGGTATTGATTTACAACAGCTGTGTGAAAAGATGAAGCCGATCCGGGAACTCCAGCCATATACGCCGGACAATTCCCTTCGCAATAATTCCCGAAATACCCCGACGGCGCGATGATCCAGTCGTTCCAGCCAATGAGGCGAAAATCGATGTAAAACTGCTGTCGGCAGCACAAGCTGTTGGATCCGTCGCACTCCAGGCCTCGTTTGCGAATTCGATGTTTGTTGTCCGCCACCCGCGCTTGAACCACAAGGAAAGGTCGATGGGATTCGTCGGCGCTGTTCACTAATATTGGAGCGACTCCCATCTTGTCGCAACCTTCACATCGAACGTCCAGATTTTGTCGTCGGTCTCCTTTTGAGAAAACCATCTGTACGGCGTCTGTCAGTGGGAACGTATGCCAGCCGCTGCGTTTAAGATCCACACGTTTCTCCACCAAATTCCACTTGCTGCTGACGCCGGGCTCCTGCGAGTACACTTTGACGGTGACTTTCCTCCGGGAGCCCTTCTCTAAAGCGCTGGGCAGGAGTTTGAAGTAGAGCCACAGGTTGGCCTGGGACACATGCAGGTTTTGGTTTCCCTCATTGGAGATGATGAAGAATAAACTGGTCTTGGAGGTCAGAGAATCATCTGTGATTGAGAGAAGAGATAAATGATTAGGCGTCGAATTCAGAAAAAACCCTAAACTCATTACAAAACCTCTAAATAACCAGATTATTATTATTAACCAGAAAATAGTCAAAGCACAACGTGAACACAACCAGAAAATAACCTGTACATGTAAGAATATAATCCAAACATAACCAGAACATAATCAGAACATAATCTAAACATAACCACACATTAACCAGAAGATAGTCAGAACATAACCCGAACATAGTCAAAACACAACATGAACATAACCAGAACATAACTAGAACATAACCTGAACATAACCAGAGCAAAACTAGAACATAATCTCAACATAACCACTAATTATTCAGAAAATAGTCTGAACATAATCAAAACATAACCAGAACATAACCTGAACATAACTCGAACATAATCTGAACATAACCAGAACATAACCTGAACATAAATCGAACATAATCTGAACATAACCAGAACATAACCTAAACATAACTAGAACATAATCTGAACATAACCAAAAATTAACCAGAAAATAGTCAGAACATAATCAGAACATAACTAGAATATAACCTGAACATGCCTTGAACATAATCTGAACATAATCACAAATTAACCAGAAAATAGTCAAAACATAATCAGAACATAACCCGAACATAACCTGAACATAACTAGAACATAGTCTGAACATAACCAGAACATAACCTAAACATAACTAGAACATAATCTGAACATAACCAAAAATTAACCAGAAAATAGTCAGAACATAACTAGAATATAACCTGAACATACCTTGAACATAATCTGAACATAAACACAAATTAACCAAAAATAGTCAGAACATAACCAGAACATAACCTGAACATAACCTGAACATTATAGAACATAATCAGAGCATGACCCCAACATAACTAGATCATAACCACACATTAACCAGAAAATAGTCAGAATATAATCAGAACATAACCTGAACATAACCTTAACATAAACACAAATTAACCAAAAATAGTCAGAACATAACCAGAACACAACCTGAACATAACCTGATCATTATTGAACATAATCCAAACATAACCTGAACATAATCAGAGCATAATTAGAACATAACCAGAATATAGCCTGAACATAACTAGAACATAATCTGAACATAACCACAAATTCACTAGAAAATAGTCAGAACATGACCCTAACATGACCAGAGCATAACTAGAACATAATCTGAACATGACCACAAATGAACCAAAAAATAGTCAGAACATAACAAAACCAGAACACAACCCGAACATAACCAGAAAATAAACTTCACATGATCAAACATAACCTAAACATGTTAGAACATAACCAGAACATAACCTGCCCTGGAGCAGGTTAGCCATTTAGCATAAGATACAATGACCACAAGGAACAACTGAAGCTGATCCACCTTCCTGGTACCCAAAAACTTATCTCTAAAGTGAAACTTAAGTCAGCGTCTGATGGAAAGCTGAACCTGCTGAACTCCTAGAGCCTATAGGAGAAAGACTGCACACATTAACATTCAGAGAGGGCAGTGGATCTCTAACGCCTCCTGAATGGACACACAATCTGGACCTCTTACACTTCAAGACTATAAACTCTGTTTGCCCTCATCAGATTCTTAATACGCTTCCTTTGAGTATTAATAAAAAATGTAGACATTAACTGAAATTATCACACAATTATCCTAAAAATGCCAAATATAGACATGTATTTTCTCCTAGTACTGTAAATACTGTAGGTCATTTTATGCTAAATATAATTTCTTCTGATTTTACAGTAAAATATTATTTTAACTGACTTAAACAACTGATTTGTGACAAAAACAAATAATGCCAGGAGAAATTTGTGGTTATAATATCATCATTATTATTATTTTCACATTACAGTATTGATAATGGGAGAAATGAGCTTTGTTTTCATGCAAAATTCACTACAAAAATAAACACTATAGCTAATTTAACCTTACATTTAGCAGAATTACTACTAATATATGCATAATACTAATACAACAAAATATAATATAATAGTACTACATAAAAAATGACTAATGTTATTATATATTCACATTACAGTAATGGGAATTGGGGAAAAATAACAATAGTGTCATAAGAATAATGCAAAGGGCTGTCTATATATGTGCTCTAAATGTTTCTCAAAATATCATTTGTATATGATTTTGAAGTAAAATATGACCTGGAATGGTAAAATATGGCACATTCTTTAAGGGTTATAAGAAAAACACTACTGTGATGCATAAAAACTATTACAATTCTAAAAATGATTGCCACAGCAACAGAAAAAGCATAAATTACTATAGATTTTTGTGCAAAATATAATTTCCTGACATTGATTTTAGTGTAAAATGACATTTGTTTTATTATACCTCAATTTTGCATCATAAAAATACAATTATTAAAGATATGTGTGCATAATACATGTTAGTGTAAAATTATATTTTTATTATACATCAATGTTGCATGACACAAAATACTTGTGCATCATTAAATAATAAATTATTATAGATGTTTGTACAAAATATTTGTATAATTTTAGTGTGAAACTTTATATTTTTAATTATACCTCAATTTTGCATGACCTAGTACTAGTAAATGCTAGTACATCATGCAAAATATGAATTATTATGAATATTTGTGTGAGTTATAACTTCTTAACCCTGATTTTAATGTAAAGTTACATTTATTAATTATTCCTCAATTTAACATGAAGATAAATACGAGTGCATCATGAAAATGTTTATATTATTATAGATATTTGTACAAAATATTATTTCTTAACCATGATTTCAGTGTAAAACTGTTTATTTTTAATTATACCTCAATTTTGCCTGACCCAAAATGCTAGTACATCATGCAAAATATGAATTATTATGAATATTTGTGTGAGTTATAACTTCTTAACCCTGATTTTAATGTAGTTACATTTATTAATTATTCCTCAATTTAACATGAAGATAAATATAACTGCATCATGAAAATGTTTATATTATTATAGATATTTGTACAAAATATTATTTCTTAACCATGATTTCAGTGTAAAACTGTTTATTTTTAATTATACCTCAATTTTGCCTGACCCAAAATGCTAGTACATCATGCAAAATATGAATTATTATGAATATTTGTGTGAGTTATAACTTCTTAACCCTGATTTTAATGTAGTTACATTTATTAATTATTCCTCAATTTAACATGAAGATAAATATAACTGCATCATGAAAATGTTTATATTATTATAGATATTTGTACAAAATATTATTTCTTAACCATGATGTCAGTGTAAAACTGTTTATTTTTAATTACACCTCAATTTTGCATGAAGATAAATACTAGTGCATCATAAAAATACAATTATAGTAGATATGACACAGAATACTAGTGCATCATAAAAAAATGAAAGTATTATAGATATTTGTAAAAAATATTATTTAACCATGATTTTAGTGTAAAATTATATTTTATTATACCCAAATTTAGCATGACACAAAATACTAGTGCATTATAAAAAAATACAATTATTATTAGAGATATTTGTACATAAACTTATTTCTTAACCCTGAATTTAGTGTAATTATGCCTCAATTTTGCATGAAGATAAATACTAGTGCATCATAAAAAATGTTTTACAAATATTAGATATTTGAGCATGTTAATGTAGTGTAAAATTACATTTATTAATTATAGTTCAATTTTGCATCCTGATAAATACTAGTGAATAATAAAAAATACAATTATTAAAGTAGATATGTGTGCAAAGTATTATTTCTTAAGCATGAGTTTAGTGTAAAATGACATTTTTATTATACCTCATGACACAGAACACTAGTGCATATTTAAAAATTAAAGTATTATAGATATTTGTACATAATATTATTTCTTAACCATGATTTTAGTGTTACATTAATCATTCATTTTCCTTCAGCTTAGTCTCTTTATTCATCAGGGGTCGCCACAGCGGAATGAACCGCCAACTATTCTATCATATGTTTTACACAGCTGCAACCCAGTACTGGGAAACACCAATACAGACTCATTAACACACACTCATATACTACGGCCAATTTAGTTCATCAATTCCCCTATAGCGCATGTGTTTGGACTGTGGGGGAAACCGGAGCACCCGGAGGAAACACGAGAAGAACATGCAACCTCCACACAAAACTGCCAACTGACCCAGCAGGGACTCGAACCAGCGACCTTCTTGCTGTGAGGTGACAGTGCTGCAACCACTGAGCCACTGTGTTGCCATTAAATTTTTTAAAATTATACTTTAATTTTGCATGGCAAAAAATACTAGTGCATCACAATTATTTTTTAAATAATTATAGATATTTGATTTTAGTGTAAAATATTTCAAATTTATTATAGATATTTATGCAAAATATAATTTCTTAAGGGTGGCATGGTGGCTCAGTGGGTAGCACTGAGGCCTCACAGCAAAAAGGTCACTGGTTTGAGTCTCAGCTGGGTCAGTTGGCGTTTCAGTGTGGAGTTAGCATGTTCTCCCTGCGTTCACGTGGGTTTCCTCCGGGTGCTCCGGTTTCCCCAACAAGTCCAAAGACATGCGCTATAGGTGAATTGGGCAAGCTAAATTGTCCATAGTGTATGTTTGTGGAATGATTGTATATGGATGTTTCCCAGTGATGGATTGCAGCTGGAAGGGCATCCACTGTTTAAAACATGTGCTGGATAAGTTGGCGGTTCATTCCGCTGTGGCGACCCCATATTAAATAAGGGACTCAGCCGAAAGGAAAATAAATAAATGAATACATTTTTAATTATACTTCAATTTTGCCTGACGATAAATACTAAGTAAGCTTATAAAGTACAATTATTATAGTAGATATGTGTGCAAAATATAATTTCTTAATCATGTATTTAGTGTAAAGCTACATTTTCTTTATTATATTTACATTATTCCTGATGATTAATACTAGTGCATCATAATAAAGTATTATAGATATTTATACATATTATTTCTTAACCACGATGTTAGTGTAAAATTATATTTTATTATACCCAAATTTTGCATGCCGCAGAATACTAGTGCATCATAAAAACAGATGGATATTAATGCAAAATATGATTTGTTAAGCTGATTTTAGTCTAAAATAGTTTGGTATTATACATTAACTTTGCATGTTAAAAATACTAGTGCATGCCAAAATAATAAAATATTAAATAAATAAATAAATAAATAGTAATAATAATGATGATGATGATGATGATAAGGGAAGTTTCATAAACTAGTTTCGAGAGGAACACGTGATATGATCAACTTCAGCTGATCCTCATCACTAATCATTAGCTAGCCTATCGGAGCACTCCAAAACTACTATATATATTCTAGCTGAACTTCATTCCCTATTTCTGTTTTCGGACCCCCCCCCCCCTCATCCTCTTTGATCGGGCAACACGGTGGCTCAGTGATTAGCACTGTTGCCTCGCAGCAAGAGGGCCACAGGTTCAAGGCCCATTCGAACCAGTTGGCACTCCCTGCGTGGAGTTTGCATGTTCTCCCTGTGTTTGCGTCGGTTTTCTCCGGGTCCTCCGGTTTCCTCCCACAGTTCAAAAACATGTACATAAGTGAATCAGAATACAGTCACAAGCACCCAGCGTATACATGCCTAACCAACCAGTATCACCCATTAGCCAGAAGCGGGGGGGACATTCGAGAAACACCTGATCTCGTGTCCCTCCTAATGCTCATTAACCAGGCGGGAATCTATCTCCGAGCTCAGGGTTCTCTCCCGGGACAGCATGCCAAACCTGCTATTATAGTTGAGCATTATCTAAGTGTGAACTCTTGAATAATAAGTTTCCCAGTGATGGGTTGCAGCTGAAAGGGCATCCGCTGCATAAAACATAAGCTGGATAAGTTGGCGGTTCATTCCGCTGTGATGACCCCAGATTAATAAAGGGACTAAGCTGAAAAGAAAATGAATGAATGAATGATAATAATAAATTATGGGTCACACTTTATAATAAGCTTTCATTAATTATTGTTAGTTTACTCACATGAACTAATAATAAACACAATACATACAGCATTTATGATTCAGAGTTCAACATTTACTAATCTAACATCAGTTAATGCACTCTGAGTAAACATTAACAATAAGCAACGGTATTTTCTTTACCTAACATAATCAAACATGAATAAATACAGTAATAAATGTAATGCTCATTGTTTTTATCATGTTAGTATGTGCATTAACTAGTGCAACCTTAATGTAAAGGGTTACCAAAATATGCATTACACTGTAGAAAGCAATCAGTAACTTTAAAGAGTGAGTAAACACATTGCCTTAAATGCAACAAGTTGATTTTACTTATTTAAATCTCTGTACACCCATGGACTTAACTTTTATAATTATGCGCATATTTAATTTACTTCATTATAGGGTAAGGATTTGACTCTAGTGTGTGGAAATGCACACTATTAAACCACTGTTATGATGTATAGATAGCTGATACTGTATGTGTGTAAAGTGTGTGTTGTTGTGTCAGGGTGAAGCGTGACGCTGATGTGACAGTGGAGATCTGGGGTCTGATCCAGCACAGTCAGGGGGTCTGGATGGAGATGACAGGACTCAGAGAGCGTATGAGAAAACAACACAACACAACACGACTCGACACAACAACACCACAGAGACTTCCCAGAGAACTGCTGATCTACAGACAGAGACACAATGAGCTGTGTGACGTCAGAGGAAACACACAGACAGCAGACAGTGAGAAACACACACACACTTCCTCTCAGTCACTGAAGCAGCACATTCACACACACTACAGCCAAACACTACACAACTGAACCACTTCAACACAATCACACCAGACTACAGCCAAACACTACACAACTGAACCAGTTCAACACAATCACACCACACTACAGCCAAACACTACACAACTGAACCAGTTCAACACAATCACACCACACTACAGCCAAACACTACACAACTGAACCAGTTCAACACAATCACACCACACTACAGCCAAACACTACACAACTGAACCAGTTCAACACAATCACAGCACACTACAGCCAAACACTACACAACTGAACCAGTTCAACACAATCACACCACACTACAGCCAAACACTACACAACTGAACCAGTTCAACACAATCACACCACACTACAGCCAAACACTACACAACTGAACCAGTTCAACACAATCACACCAGGCTACAGCCAAACACTACACAACTGTACTGCTTCAACACAATCACACCACACTACAGCCAAACACTACACAACTGAACCAGTTCAACACAATCACACCAGACTACAGTCAAACACTACACAACTGAACCAGTTCAACACAATCACACCACGCTACAGCCAAACACTACACAACTGAACCAGTTCAACACAATCACACCACATTACAGCCAAACACTACACAACTGAACTGCTCCAACACAATCACACCACACTACAACCAAACACTACACAACTGTACTGCTTCAACACAATCACACCAGACTACAGCCAAACACTACACAACTGAACCGCTTCAACACAATCACACCACACTACAGCCAAACACTACACAACTGAACCAGTTCAACACAATCACACCACGCTACAGCCAAACATTACACAACTGAACCAGTTCAACACAATCACACCACACTACAGCCAAACACTACACAACTGAACCAGTTCAACACAATCACACCACACTACAGCCAAACACTACACAACTGAACCAGTTCAACACAATCACACCACGCTACAGCCAAACATTACACAACTGAACCAGTTCAACACAATCACACCACACTACAGCCAAACACTACACAACTGAACCAGTTCAACACGATCACACCACACTACAGCCAAACACTACACAACTGAACCGCTTCAACACAATCACACCACACTACAGCCAAACACTACACAACTGAACCAGTTCAACACGATCACACCACACTACAGCCAAACACTACACAACTGAACCAGTTCAACACAATCACACCACGCTACAGCCAAACACTACACAACTGAACCAGTTCAACACAATCACACCACACTACAGCCAAACACTACACAACTGAACCAGTTCAACACAATCACACCACGCTACAGCCAAACACTACACAACTGAACCAGTTCAACACAATCACACCAGACTACAGCCAAACACTACACAACTGAACCAGTTCAACACAATCACACCACACTACAGCCAAACACTACACAACTGAACCGCTTCAACACAATCACACAAGACTACAGCCAAACACTACACAACTGAACCAGTTCAACACAATCACACCACACTACAGCCAAACACTACACAACTGAACCAGTTCAACACAATCACACCAGACTACAGCCAAACACTACACAACTGAACCAGTTCAACACAATCACACCACGCTACAGCCAAACACTACACAACTGAACTGCTCCAACACAATCACACCACACTACAGCCAAACACTACACAACTGAACCAGTTCAACACAATCACACCAGACTACAGCCAAACACTACACATCTGAACCAGTTCAACACAATCACACCAGACTACAGCCAAACACTACACAACTGAACCAGTTCAACACAATCACACCACACTACAGCCAAACACTACACAACTGAACCAGTTCAACACAATCACACCACACTACAGCCAAACACTACACAACTGAACCAGTTCAACACAATCACACCAGACTACAGCCAAACACTACACAACTGTACTGCTTCAACACAATCACACCACACTACAGCCAAACACTACACAACTGAACCAGTTCAACACAATCACAGCAGACTACAGCCAAACACTACACAACTGAACCAGTTCAACACAATCACACCACACTACAGCCAAACACTACACAACTGAACCAGTTCAACACAATCACACCACACTACAGCCAAACACTACACAACTGAACCAGTTCAACACAATCACACCAGACTACAGCCAAACACTACACAACTGAACCAGTTCAACACAATCACACCAGACTACAGCCAAACACTACACAACTGAACCAGTTCAACACAATCACACCAGGCTACAGCCAAACACTACACAACTGTACTGCTTCAACACAATCACACCAGACTACAGCCAAACACTACACAACTGAACCAGTTCAACACAATCACACCACACTACAGCCAAACACTACACAACTGAACCAGTTCAACACAATCACACCAGACTACAGCCAAACACTACACAACTGAACCAGTTCAACACAATCACACCAGACTACAGCCAAACACTACACAACTGAACCAGTTCAACACAATCACACCAGGCTACAGCCAAACACTACACAACTGTACTGCTTCAACACAATCACACCACACTACAGCCAAACACTACACAACTGAACCAGTTCAACACAATCACAGCAGACTACAGCCAAACACTACACAACTGAACCAGTTCAACACAATCACACCACACTACAGCCAAACACTACACAACTGAACCAGTTCAACACAATCACACCACACTACAGCCAAACACTACACAACTGAACCAGTTCAACACAATCACACCAGACTACAGCCAAACACTACACAACTGAACCAGTTCAACACAATCACACCAGACTACAGCCAAACACTACACAACTGAACCAGTTCAACACAATCACACCACATTACAGCCAAACACTACACAACTGAACTGCTCCAACACAATCACACCACACTACAGCCAAACACTACACAACTGAACCAGTTCAACACAATCACAGCAGACTACAGCCAAACACTACACAACTGAACCAGTTCAACACAATCACACCACACTACAGCCAAACACTACACAACTGAACCAGTTCAACACAATCACACCACACTACAGCCAAACACTACACAACTGAACCAGTTCAACACAATCACACCACACTACAGCCAAACACTACACAACTGAACCAGTTCAACACAATCACACCACACTACAGCCAAAGACTACACAACTGAACCAGTTCAACACAATCACACCACACTACAGCCAAACACTACACAACTGAACCAGTTCAACACAATCACACCAGACTACAGCCAAACACTACACAACTGAACCAGTTCAACACAATCACACCAGACTACAGCCAAACACTATACAACTGAACCAGTTCAACACAATCACACCAGACTACAGCCAAACACTACACAACTGAACCAGTTCAACACAATCACACCACACTACAGCCAAACACTACACAACTGAACCAGTTCAACACAATCACACCACACTACAGCCAAACACTACACAACTGAACCAGTTCAACACAATCACACCACACTACAGCCAAACACTACACAACTGAACCGCTTCAACACAATCACACCACACTACAGCCAAACACTACACAACTGAACCAGTTCAACACAATCACACCACACTACAGCCAAACACTACACAACTGAACCAGTTCAACACAATCACACCACACTACAGCCAAACACTACACAACTGAACGAGTTCAACACAATCACACAACACTACAGCCAAACACTACACAACTGAACCAGTTCAACACAATCACACCACACTACAGCCAAACACTACACAACTGAACCAGTTCAACACAATCACACCAGACTACAGCCAAACACTACACAACTGAACCAGTTCAACACAATCACACCAGACTACAGCCAAACACTACACAACTGAACCAGTTCAACACAATCACACCAGACTACAGCCAAACACTACACAACTGAACCAGTTCAACACAATCACACCACACTACAGCCAAACACTACACAACTGAACCAGTTCAACACAATCACACCACACTACAGCCAAACACTACACAACTGAACCAGTTCAACACAATCACACCACACTACAGCCAAACACTACACAACTGAACCAGTTCAACACAATCACACCAGACTACAGCCAAACACTACACAACTGAATCAGTTCAACACAGTCACACCAGACTACAGCCAAACACTACACAACTGAACCGCTTCAACACAATCACACCACACTACAGCCAAACACTACACAACTGAACCAGTTCAACACAATCACACCAGACTACAGCCAAACACTACACAACTGAACCAGTTCAACACAATCACACCAGACTACAGCCAAACACTACACAACTGAACCAGTTCAACACAATCACACCACACTACAGCCAAACACTACACAATTGAACCAGTTCAACACAATCACACCACACTACAGCCAAACACTACACAATTGAACCAGTTCAACACAATCACACCACACTACAGCCAAACACTACACAACTGAACCAGTTCAACACAATCACACCACACTACAGCCAAACACTACACAACTGAACCAGTTCAACACAATCACACCAGACTACAGCCAAACACTACACAACTGAACCAGTTCAACACAATCACACCACACTACAGCCAAACACTACACAACTGAACCAGTTCAACACAATCACACCAGACTACAGCCAAAGACTACACAACTGAACCAGTTCAACACAATCACACCACACTACAGCCAAACACTACACAACTGAACCAGTTCAACACAATCACACCACACTACAGCCAAACACTACACAACTGAACTGCTTCAACACAATCACACCAGACTACAGCCAAACACTACACAACTGAACCAGTTCAACACAATCACACCAGACTACAGCCAAACACTACACAACTGAACCAGTTCAACACAATCACACCAGACTACAGCCAAACACTACACAACTGAACCAGTTCAACACAATCACACCACACTACAGCCAAACACTACACAACTGAACCACTTCAACACAATCACACCACACTACAGCCAAACACTACACAACTGAACCAGTTCAACACAATCACACCACACTACAGCCAAACACTACACAACTGAACCAGTTCAACACAATCACACCACACTACAGCCAAACACTACACAACTGAACCGCTTCAACACAATCACACCAGACTACAGCCAAACACTACACAACTGAACCAGTTCAACACAATCACACCAGACTACAGCCAAACACTACACAACTGAACCAGTTCAACACAATCACACCAGACTACAGCCAAACACTACACAACTGAACCAGTTCAACACAATCACACCACACTACAGCCAAACACTACACAACTGAACCAGTTCAACACAATCACACCACACTACAGCCAAACACTACACAACTGAACCAGTTCAACACAATCACACCACACTACAGCCAAACACTACACAACTGAACCGCTTCAACACAATCACACCACACTACAGCCAAACACTACACAACTGAACCAGTTCAACACAATCACACCACACTACAGCCAAACACTACACAACTGTACTGCTTCAACACAATCACACCACACTACAGCCAAACACTACACAACTGAACCAGTTCAACACAATCACACCAGACTACAGCCAAACACTACACAACTGAACCAGTTCAACACAATCACACCACACTACAGCCAAACACTACACAACTGAACCAGTTCAACACAATCACACCACACTACAGCCAAACACTACACAACTGAACCAGTTCAACACAATCACACCAGACTACAGCCAAACACTACACAACTGAACCAGTTCAACACAATCACACCACACTACAGCCAAACACTACACAACTGAACCAGTTCAACACAATCACACCACACTACAGCCAAACACTACACAACTGAACCAGTTCAACACAATCACACCAGACTACAGCCAAACACTACACAACTGAACCAGTTCAACACAATCACACCACACTACAGCCAAACACTACACAACTGAACCAGTTCAACACAATCACACCAGACTACAGCCAAACACTACACAACTGAACCAGTTCAACACAATCACACCACACTACAGCCAAACACTACACAACTGAACCAGTTCAACACAATCACACCACACTACAGCCAAACACTACACAACTGAACCAGTTCAACACAATCACACCACACTACAGCCAAACACTACACAACTGAACCAGTTCAACACAATCACACCAGACTACAGCCAAACACTACACAACTGAACCAGTTCAACACAATCACACCACACTACAGCCAAACACTACACAACTGAACCAGTTCAACACAATCACACCACACTACAGCCAAACACTACACAACTGAACCAGTTCAACACAATCACACCACACTACAGCCAAACACTACACAACTGAACCAGTTCAACACAATCACACCAGACTACAGCCAAACACTACACAACTGAACCAGTTCAACACAATCACACCACGCTACAGCCAAAACTATAATGAGAAACTAGTGATGGCCTGATGGAGAACAGGGATGTCCTGTGAGAAAGTAGTTAGACTGGGGATATGTTGTGATGTCTTGAGAGAGTTGTGTAGTGTACCTTTTGATCTCCGCTGTGTATATATACACACAGTGGAGATTTATATATATACAGTATACACACTTTATGTTATTTGTATTATAACTCCTGTGACGTCTGTCTGTTTTCTGTCTCTTGGACTTTCCCACTGTACAGGCTTCAACATAAAACAAGAAATATGATCTCTCTGCTCCTCTATAATGCTCTGGGAGGATTAATAAATCTGAGACTTCAGGAATTTGGATGACAAGTGTCCGCAATGCAGACATAAAATAGAAATGTTTCAAAATAAATCTAAAAACATTTGTTTATATTATGAGATCTGTGTGTGTGTGTGTGTGTGTGTGTGTGTGTGTGTGTGCGTGCGTGCGTGTGTGTGTGTGTGTGTGTGTCTATAACTGTGTGACAAATGAAATGAGGTTTTAGAAGCCACAGCTGTGCCAGAGAGAGAGAGAGAGAGAGAGAGTCACATGGGTGGCTTGCATGCCTCTGATTGGATAATCAGGTCTGCGTTCAGTACACTACCTGATAAAAGTCTTGTCACCTATCCAAGGTTTAGGAACAACAAATAATAACTTGACTTCTAGTTGATCATTTGGTATCAGAAGTGTCTTATATGAAAGGCAAAGGCCTCTAGGTGACGCTTATTTGAGCACAATAAAATCTGATCATGCCTTGATTATTAAATTATTTGATTAGGACAGTAAGGTCTGACTCTGCTTAGACTAAAGTCTCATCACTGAACCTTCAATAATGTCCAGTATAGAATATGTGCTCATGCTGCAGTGGAAACAGAATGAATATTGTGTCTGACTCCATCATGAGCTTGGAGGACTGCATCCATACATCTCTGCAATGACTCAAATCACTGATTAATAAAGTCATCTGGAATGGTGAAGAAAGCCTTCTTGCAGGACTCCCAGAGTTCATCAAGAGTCTTTGTGTTCATCTTCAACGCCTCCTCCTTCATCTTACCCCAGATATCCCTCAATAATGTTGATGTCTGGTGACTGGGCTGGCCAATCCTGGAGCACCTTGACCTTCTTTGCTTTCAAGAGCTTTGATGTGGAGGCTGAAGTATGAGAAGGAGCGCTATCCTGCTGAAGAATTGTCCCTCTCCTGTGGTTTGTAATGTAATGGGCAGCACAAATGTCTTGATACCTCAGGCTGTTGATGTTGCAGATCTCTCGCACGCCCCCATACTGAATGTAACCCCAAACCATGATGTCTCCTTCACCAAACTTGACTGATTTCTATGAGAATCTTGGCTTTGTGCAGGTTCCAGTAGGTCTTCTGCAGTATTAGTGATGATTGAGATGCAGTTCAACAGATGATTCATCAGAAAAATCCACCTTCTGCCACTTTCCCAAATGATCAAGATGAGAATGATTTGTAAGGAGGTGTACAATTCAATTCAATTCAATTCAATTCAATTCACCTGTATTTGTATAGTGCTTATACAATGTAGATTGTGTCAAAGCAGCTTCACATAGAAGATCATAGTAAATTGGAACAGTGTAGTTCAGTTTGTAGTGTTTAAGTTCAGTTCAGTTTAGCTCAGTTCAGTGTGGTTTAATAATCACCACTGAGTGTCCAAATATTGAAGAGCAAATCCAACGATGGGGAAAAAAAACTTCACTAATGGTGAAAGTGAAGAAAAAAAAACTTTGAGAGAAACCAGGCTCAGTTGGGCACGACCATTTTAATTTCTCCGCTGGCCAAACATCTTGTGCAGAGCTGCAGTCTCAGCGCCGAAGGCTGCAATGCTTTATGAAATATCTAATTGGCAACAATAACAAACAATATTACACTGGACTGTATGATGAATCACAGATCATATCATCGCAAAAGGTACTCTATTTCTTCCCTGCATCACAATCCAGTGTTCAATTTTTGGGTGAACCATCCCTGTAATACAGCCTCAAATTGAATTTAATGAAGATTAGATAGATGGATGGATAGATAGACAGATAGATGGATCGATAGATTGTTAGAATGGGAGATATAATGATAGAGCATTTGAATAATAGATAGAAAGAATGACAGACAGACAGACAGACAGACAGACAGACAGACAGACAGACAGACAGACAGATAGATAGATAGATAGATAGATAGATAGATAGATAGATAGATAGATAGATAGATAGATAGATAGATAGATAGATAGATAGATAGATAGATAGATATACAGACAGACAGACAGACAGACAGACAGACAGACAGACAGACAGACAGACAGACAGACAGACAGACAGACAGACAGACAGATAGATAGATAGATAGATAGATAGATAGATAGATAGATAGATAGATAGATAGATAGATAGATAGATAGATAGATAGATAGATAGATAGATAGATAGATAGATAGATATACAGACAGACAGACAGACAGACAGACAGACAGACAGACAGACAGACAGACAGACAGACAGACAGACAGACAGACAGACAGATAGATAGATAGATAGATAGATAGATAGATAGATAGATAGATAGATAGATAGACAGACAGACAGACAGACAGACAGACAGACAGATAGACATATAGACAGATAGATGGATGGATGGATGGATGGATGGATGGATGGATGGATGGATGGATAGATGGATGGTGGGTTGGCTGGCTGGCTGGCTGGCTGGTGGATGGATGGATGAATGGATAGATGGATTAGATTAGATTGAGATGCATTTTGTGGTGAAATAAACCATCATGCACTGGAGACTGACTATATATTGCACAATAATCAGGTTATGTGTGATGAAACTCTGTATGTTGTGTATTGCTTTGTGTGAGTTACAGGTGATGTGGTGGTAAGTCTGTCATTAGGACACAAGCGTCAGGAAATGAGGAAAGACCAGTCTGCTGCTGTTAAGCTGTGTGTCAATGGGAGAAAACAATCCCGGGCGGGACGTCCAGCGACTCAATACAGGCGACCCAGCAGGAGCTGAGCTGAGAAACACACCGCCCAGGTAATCTCTGTGTGTGTCAGTCGGTCCACACACACACACACACACACACAGACAGCTTTGTGTGCTGCTGCTGCTGGTGGTTGTCAGGGTGTTGCAAGGTGTGAATATTTTGACCTTACTGCCATGCTGATGCTTCAGTTGTGAAAAATGATACATTTTAACCCAATTTTTGAGTTTGTCCATGTTTGACCCAAAATTGTGTTTTCAATTCAATTTAAATGAAACTTTTTTAACCCAACTCTTGGGTTTGACCATATTTATCCTTGCACTGGGTTTTTCACTTCAATTTAAATGACATTTTAACCCAATTTTTTGAGTTTGTCCATGTTTGACCCAAAATTGTGTTTTCAATTAATTTAAATGAAACTTTTTAGCCCAACTGTTGGGTTTGACCATATTTGACCTAACATTGGGTTTTCACTTCAGTTTAAACTACAATTTTTGACCTAACTGTTGGGTTTGTCCATATTTCACTGATCATTGGGTTTTCAATGAAACTTAAATGACACCTTTTAACCCAACTGTTGAGAAATCCACAGATTTCCACTGCTTTTCTAGCCCATCGAGTCTCTTTATTTACTTCTGTAAATGTGTGTAAAGAGATTTCTGTCAGTTTTTATATTCACTTCAGTAGTGTTATTGACTAATATGCAAATGTCTATATGATTATTAAAATACAGTTTGTACAGTCTTCTGTCTTTCAGTGAATATATTATCTGAGGGTGCACTCACACTATGCTATCTGAACCATGCCAGGCACGTTTCCCGGTTCGTTTGACAAGTGTGAGTGCTCCAAATCTATGCGCAGTTCAGTTGGCCAGACCTGGCCCGGTTGGAGGAGGTGTGCCAGACCACGGTTCTGTTGGGCTCAGCCTGAAGTCGCGACGTCACTTTAAGGGACTGTTATGATATGGATTTATTAATCATGCACGACAGCTTGCCCTTTCAGCAAACCGACTGTGTGTGTCACTGCATCTCAAACCACAAAATAGATATAGCTAAAGCAATCTCCACTGTGCTGAGCAAGAGCGCTTCTCTTCTATTAAACTGAACAGTAGCATCATCGATGATGTAAGCGTGCTCAGGTTTGCCAGGTAAAGATGCAGTGTGAGTGCAGGCCGAGGGGGAAAAGGGAATAACCAGGCTTCGGCACGGTTCAAGGCAACTGTACCTAGTGAGAGTACACCCTGAGAGACTTGCTTTGTTGACCAAACACGTGGATCTAATTGGATTTGTATTGTAAAACAGAAATAATAATGGACAGTTCTTATTATTATTTCATGTTTTAAGTGTTTAGTTACTACTTTCCCAAAATCATTCCACTTAAATTCACACAAAGCTTGTTCACAGATTCTGTGTGGCCCTGTTTGTAACCCATCATTTTTTAAAGTGTACACTGACTTCAGGTGTAAACCTCATGTTTTCTTTAGAGCAAAGGCATCAGAAGAGTGAATAGTGTTGAGGCAGCAGCAGCAGCAGCAGCTCTTGTTTGTTTGCCCGTCGCTCGTGCTGCTCATTTTCAGTCCACATGATTGGACTGAAGTGATCCTGGATCTCGTCTCATTAGAGCAGCAGCTCACAGGGTCAAAGGTCGCCTCAATAAATGCAGCACAAATCAAGCTGGCCGCCTTATAGACTTCAGTGCTCTGATTCACGAAAACATCCACTGATTCTCCTGATCCAGAACAGCTTTTTTTAATCCATGGTTGGGTCAAATATGGATAGCCCCATTCTTTGGTTTACAAAGTGTCATTTAAGTTGAATTGAACACAATGTTGGGTCAGATACGGACAAACCCATTCTTTGGGTTAGAAAACTTTGTGTAATTGTATTGAAAACCCAATGTTGGGTTAAATATGGACAAACCTCAACTGTTGGGTTGAAGTGTGTCATTTAAATTGTACTCAATACCCAGTATTGGGGGAAAATATAGACAAATCGATTCTTTGTGTTGAAACATGTCATTTAAATTTATTTGAAAACACAATGTTGGGTTAAATATGGACAAACCTCAACTGTTGGGTTAAAACGTGTCATTTAAATTAAACTGAATACCCTTTATGTATTAAAAATAAGGACAAATCGATTATTTGTGTTGAAACATGTCATTTAAATTGATTTGAAAACCCAATGTTGGGTTAAATATGGACAAACCACAACTGTTGGGTTAAATCGTGTCATTTAAATTAAACTGAATACCCAGTATTGGGGGAAAATACAGACAAATCGATTCTTTGTGTTGAAATATGTCATTTAAATTGAATTGAAAACCCAATGTTGGGTTAAATATGGACAAACCTCAACTGTTGGGTTAAAACGTGTCATTTAAATTGAACTGAATACCCAGTATTGGGGAAAAATATAGACAAATCGATTATTTGTGTTGAAACCTGTGATTTAAATTGAATTGAAAACCCAATGTTGGGTCAAATATGGACAAACCTCAACTGTTGGGTTAAAACGTGTCATTTAAATTGAACTGAATACCCATTATTTGTTAAAAATATGGACAAATCGATTCTTTGTGTTGAAACATGTTGTTTAAATTGAATTGAAAACACAATCTTGGGTCTAATATGGACAAACCCAAGTAGTGTCATTTAAATTTAATTGAATGCACAATGTTGGGTCAAATATGGACAAACCCATTTTTTGGATTACAAATGTTGTTTAAATTGAATTGAAAACCCAATGTTGGGTTAAATTTGGACAAAACTAAACTGTTGGATTTAAACGTGTCATTTAAATTGAACTGAACACCCAGTATTGTATATCGACAAACTCATTATTTGGGGTAAAAAGCGTCATTTAAATTGAATTGAAAACACAATGTTGAGTTGAATATGGACACCCAATCTTTGGGTTAAAAAGTGTCATTTAAGTTGAAATAAGAGCAAAATATTGGGTCAAATATGAAAAAAAAATACTTTGGGTCAAAACGTGTCATTTAAATTGATTTGAAAACACAATTTTGGGTCAAATATAGACCAAACTCAAGCATTGGGTTAGAACGTGTCATTTAAAGTGAATTAAAAACCCAATGTTGGGTCAAATATGGACCTGTTGGGTTAAAAAGTAATTTTAATTTGACTAAAAAACTTATCTCAACATTCTCATTTGACCCAACATTGTGTTAAAACAGCACAGCATTTTTAGAGTGTTCCAAAACCCAACTACTACCTTAATAAATATAGGAATTTATTGAGTCAAATGTCATAGTTAATGCTTCATCAATAGAGAGAATTGTCCATATTTGACTCAACATTGGGTTGTTGTTTAGAGTGTAGCCATCATCCCTCGTCCTACATTTGTTTTCCTCTTAAATATCCTGTTACATTCAAAAATCCGTCACATTATGCAGGTAAAACAGCATGCAAAGAGCGTTTCATGTTGACTTGTGGACCTGAATTGAGCGACTTTTCAGCGTAAGCTTTGATTTGCGTAACAAATGGAGCTGCGTGCTGCAAATCTGTTTGTTTTTCCTACTATGGAAGTCAAAGTTTAGCCATTTCCAACATTCTACAAAATATCTTCTTTTGTGTTCAACAAAATAAAGAAACTCATAATAACCACTTGAGGCAGAGTAAATTTTGGGGTGAACTATCCATTTTACATGATCTTTACACTGAAGAATATATGAACTGATCACTTAGAATCTTAGGAGAAGCCAAATATTTATTGCATGGCATCTCCTGTAGGAATGTTCATATGTAAAATGATTATATTCAATTAGATATTGATCTAAATCCCAGTATTGAACACCTTTTTGCATTATTGCTCTAGAAACAAACATATAGTTTCAATTGCATTTCAATGTCTTGCTGACTACATGTGGTCACAATGCAAGTCTCCGATTGGGTAACGAGTTTAGCAGAAAAACAAATAAGAAGAACAAAATAAACAATGAAATGGTGAAACTTATATTAAGACATTAAACCATTATTATA
Organism: Danio aesculapii; assembly: GCF_903798145.1. Lineage (NCBI taxonomy): Eukaryota > Metazoa > Chordata > Actinopteri > Cypriniformes > Danionidae > Danio > Danio aesculapii. Next base: position 44,687,033 of record NC_079445.1, on the reverse strand, counting down.
ATGAGATAAATGTATATGTGTGTGTGCATTATTGACAGGTTATATATATACTTATATATATAAATAACCTGTCAGACCTGGCATTTATTAAAATATTATTCATTCATTCATTTTCCTTCGGCTTAGTCCCTTTATTAATCAGGGGTCGCCACTGCGGAATGAACCACCAACTTTTTCAGCATATGTTTTATGCAGCATATGCCCTTCCAGCTGCAACCCAGTTCTGGGAAACACACATTCACGCTCACACTCATACACTATGGCCAATTTAGTTCATCAATTCCCCTATAGTGCATGTGTTTAGACTGTGGGGAAAACTGGGGCACCCGGAGGAAACCCACGCCAACACGGGGAGAACATGCAAACTCCACACAGGAACGCCAACTGGCCCAGCCGGGACTTAAACCAGCAACCTTCTAGCTGTGAGGCCACAGTGCTAACCACTAAGCTACCTTGTCACCAATTTATTAAAATATCCAAAGAACAAAACTTTCAGTTTAAATATGCTTCACTTTTAATATATAACCTATAAAATTACTGTGTGTTTTTACCCAGTGTTGGGTCAAATATGAACAAATCACCCAGTTGGGTTGAAAAATATCATTTAAACTGAATATCATACGATTAACCCAGTGCTGAGTTTGTCCTCATTTGACCCAATATTCATTAATTCATTCATTTTCTTTTCGGCTTAGTCCCTTTATTAATTCGTGGTCGCCACAGCGGAATGAACCGGCGACTTATCCAGCACGTTTTACGCAGCGGATGCCCTTCCAGCCGCAACCCATCTCTGGGAAATGTGTACATTTGTATTGATTGATTGATATTGTATTGAGTTAAAACAACCCAGCATTTTTTTTAAGTTTATGAATGACAATGGTTACCAGTTTCTTAACATTCTTCAAAATATCTTCTTTTGTATTCAACAGAAAATAGAAACTCATAAAAGTTTTTGACGAGTGAAGTTTTTCACTTTTGGGCACTCAAAAAAATTGCTGGGTTGTTGTAACCCAGCTGTGGGTCAAATATGGACAAAACGAACTGTAGGGTCATTTAGATTTAATTAAAAAAATTTAACCCATTGTTGTGTTTGTCCATATTAAACCAACCCAGCATTTTATTAACTTTTATTTCAAATATGCTTAAGGTATAATAAAGCCTCTATTAAGTGCTGGGTTGTTTTATCACAATGTTGAGTCAAATGTGAAAACACTCATCCATCAGGTAAAAAAAACATGTTATAAATTTCATTTAAAACTGCAACCCAATTTTGTGTTTGTCTAAATTTGACCCAGCATTAGCTTAAAACAATCCAGCATTTCATTAACTTTTACTTTAAACATGCTTCAGCTTTAATACGTAGCCTCTCATAAATGCTGGGTTGTTTTAACCCAATGTTGGGTCAATTGGTTGAAAAATATAATTTAAATTAAAAACCAAACAATTTTCCCAGCGCTGAGTTTTTCATTAATATATATGACCGAGGATTGAGTTAAAACAACCCAGATTTTTCTATTTGAGTGTATGGATATCAGTGGTTTCGTTTTTAACATTCTCCAAAATATCTTCTTTTGTATTCAACAGAAAATAGAAACTCAGGTTTGAGACGAGTGAAGGGTGAGTGAATTATTACACAATTTTCACGTTTGGGCACTCTAAAACAATTGCTGGATTGTTGTAACCCAGCTTTGGGTCAGATAAATGTTGGGTTCAAAAATTAATTGAATATCATTTCAATTTATTTTTAAAATCCAACCCAATGTTGTGTTTGTCTATATTTGACCCAACATTCGGTTAAAACAACCCAGCATTTGATTAACTTTCAGTTTAAATATGCTTTAGTTTTAATATAGCCTCTGATAAATGCTGGGTTATTTTAACCCAATGTTGAGTCAAATATGAACAAATTCAAACAGTAGATTAAATATTAAAGATTAAATATTTGACCCAACATTAGGTTAAAACAACCCAGCATGTATTAGAGTGTGGTTTTAAGTGGTCTTAAGATAAACTATGTTACTTTTGGAATATGGAAAAAAAATGCTGGGTTGCATAACCCAATGTTGGGTCAAATATGGACAAGGCCAACCATTAGGTAAAGAGTGTAATATAAATGTAATTTTAAAATGCAACTTATAAATGCTGGGTTGTTTAAACCCAATGTTGAGTCAATTAGGAACAAATCAAAGACATTAAACATCTGACCCAACATTAGCCTAAAACAACCCAGCATGTATTAGAGTGTGGTTTTAAGATAAAATATATAACTTTTGCAATATGGAAAAGAGTTAGGTTGCATAACCCAATGTTGGGTCAAATATGGACAAGCCCAACCATTAGGTTACGAGTGTAATATAAATGTAATTTAAAAATGCAACCCAGTGTTCTGTTTGTTCATATTTGACCCAACATTCGGTTAAAACAACCCAGCATTTGATTAACTTTTAGTTTAAATATGCCTCAGTTTTAATAGTAGTCTCTAATCAATTATGTTGTTTTAACCCAATGTTGAGTCAAATATGAACAAACTCACCCATTAGGTAAAAAGTGTAATATAAATGTAATTTAAAAACCAACCCAATGTTGTGTTTGACTCAACATTTGGTTAAAACAACCCAACATTTTATTAGGATGTAGTTTAAAAAGTCTTCAGTTTTACTAGCCTCTAATAAATGCTGGGTTGTTTAAACCCAATGTTGAGTCAATTAGGAACAAATCAAAGGCATTAAATATCTGACCCAACGTTAGGTTAAAACAACCCAGCATGTATTAGAGTGTGGTTTTAAGATAAAATATATAACTTTTGCAATATGGAAAAGTGTTAGGTTGCATAACCCAATGTTGGGTCAAATATGGACAAGCCCAACCATTAGGTAAAGAGTGAAATATAAATGTAATTTAAAAATGCAACCCAGTGTTCTGTTTGTTCATATTTGACCCAACATTCGGTTAAAACAACCCAGCATTTGATTAACTTTTAGTTTAAATATGCCTCAGTTTTAATAGTAATCTCTAATAAATGATGTTGTTTTAACCCAATGTTGAGTCAAATATGAACAAACTCACCCATTAGGTAAAAATTGTAATATAAATGTAATTTAAAAACCAACCCAATGTTGTGTTTGACTCAACATTTGGTTAAAACAACCCAACATTTTATTAGGATGTAGTTTAAAAAGTCTTCAGTTTTATTAGCCTCTAATAAATGCTGGGTTGTTTAAACCCAATGTTGAGTCAATTAGGAACAAATCAAAGACATTAAATATCTGACCCAATGTTAGGTAAAACAACCCAGCATGTATTAGAGTGTGGTTTTAAGATAAAATATATAACTTTTGCAATATGGAAAAGTGTTAGGTTGCATAACCCAATGTTGGGTCAAATATGGACAAGCCCAACCATTAGGTAAAGAGTGTAATATAAATGTAATTTAAAAATGCAACCCAGTGTTCTGTTTGTTCATATTTGACCCAACATTCGGTTAAAACAACCCAGCATTTGATTAACTTTTAGTTTAAATATGCCTCAGTTTTAATAGTAGTCTCTAATAAATGATGTTGTTTTAACCCAATGTTGAGTCAAATATGAACAAACTCACCCATTAGGTAAAAAGTGTAATATAAATGTAATTTAAAAACCAACCCAATGTTGTGTTTGACTCAACATTTGGTTAAAACAACCCAACATTTTATTAGGATGTAGTTTAAAAAGTCTTCAGTTTTATTAGCCTCTAATAAATGCTGGGTTGTTTAAACCCAATGTTGAGTCAATTAGGAACAAATCAAAGACATTAAATATCTGACCCAACATTAGCCTAAAACAACCCAGCATGTATTAGAGTGTGGTTTTAAGATAAAATATATAACTTTTGCAATATGGAAAAGTGTTAGGTTGCATAACCCAATGTTGGGTCAAATATGGACAAGCCCAACCATTAGGTAAAGAGTGTAATATAAATGTAATTTAAAAATGCAACCCAGTGTTCTGTTTGTTCATATTTGACCCAACATTCGGTTAAAACAACCCAGCATTTGATTAACTTTTAGTTTAAATATGCCTCAGTTTTAATAGTAATCTCTAATAAATGATGTTGTTTTAACCCAATGTTGAGTCAAATATGAACAAACTCACCCATTAGGTAAAAAGTGTAATATAAATGTAATTTAAAAACCAACCCAATGTTGTGTTTGACTCAACATTTGGTTAAAAACAACCCAACATTTTATTAGGATGTAGTTTAAAAAGTCTTCAGTTTTACTAGCCTCTAATAAATGCTGGGTTGTTTAAACCCAATGTTGAGTCAATTAGGAACAAATCAAAGACATTAAATATCTGACCCAACATTAGCCTAAAACAACCCAGCATGTATTAGAGTGTGGTTTTAAGATAAAATATATAACTTTTGCAATATGGAAAAGTGTTAGGTTGCATAACCCAATGTTGGGTCAAATTTCATTATTATTTATTCTGATTAAGTGGTCTCTGTCATAAACATCATGTGACATGTGCTTCTTTCCGTATGGGTTGAACTTTTTCCATGATAAAAATAACTTCATATAATTTCAGGCTCTTTAGGCTGTGATTTGATTATTCAGAAATAAAGTTGCTGACATTTGGCTACAGGCTTCAGATCAGCGTTTGGGGTCTTTAAACCATCTGAACATTGGTCTCGGATGATCTTAAAGACATCAGAGTTCAAGAATCGCATCCACCATCTATTAAAGTCTATTAAAGTCAATCAGCCTCAGTGTGAGCTGTAAAATCAGCTGGAAGCAAATCAATATGCAGTGCAGATCTCGAAGCTGTTAACCAGTGTTTGTCTTTCCCTTTTACTGTCTCTCAGTGCTCATATATACAACACTGAGCTCCAGAAACACTCACACAGGGATAAATGTCATTAAAGCAGGGCCTTATGATCCCGTTGTGCCTTGATTTGCAGAGACAAAAGATGCTTGTCTTCATAATATTTCTTCAGCATTTCAGCTGACGTCAAATCTCCAGTAATTCAATATCAGTTAATGCGATAAAGGTAATGACAATCAAATCAAATAATGACAGATTTGGTGGAGCGGACTCAGGATCAGCTGCAACTTGGCTCAGGTCTGCTAAAAATCCCTCTAGAAAAACGCTGGGTTGTTTTAACTCATCGTTTGCTTAAATATGGACAAACCCAATTGTGTGTCATTTGAATTCAATTGAAAACATTGGTAACACTTTAGTTTAAGTGCAATTCTCACTATATTACTAGTGGCTTAACAAGAACAAGCTTTGAGGGAGTATGGGAGTATCATGGTCTAAACATAGACTCGGGAAACACTCTACCTGATTTAAACATGTCCTTTTTTGTTTGTTTTTTGTTCTCGTTTATTTATTTATTTATGTATTTATTTATGTATTTATTTATTTATTTATTTATTTATTTATTTACTTATTTATGTATTTATTTATTTATTTATTTATTTATGTATTTATTTATTTATTTATTTATTTATGTATTTATTTATTTATTTATTTATTTATTTATTTATTTATTTACTTATTTATTTATTTATGTATTTATTTATGTATTTATTTATTTATTTATTTATTTATGTATTTATTTATTTATTTATTTATTTATTTATTTATTTATTTATTTATTTATTTATGTATTTATTTATTTATTTATTTATGTATTTATTTATTTATTTATTTATTTATGTATTTATTTATTTATTTATGTATTTATTTATTTATGTATGTATGTATGTATGTATGTATGTATGTATGTATGTATGTATGTATTTATGTATTTATTTATTTATTTATTTATTTATTTATTTATTTATTTATTTATTTATTTATGTATTTATTTATTTATGTATTTATTAATTAATTTATTTATTTATTTATTTACTTATTTATGTATTTATTTATTTATTTATTTATTTATTTATGTATGTATGTATGTATGTATGTATGTATGTATGTATTTATGTATTTATTTATTTATTTATTTATTTATGTATTTATGTATTTATGTATTTATTTATTTATTTATTTATGTATGTATTTATTTATTTATTTATTTATTTATGTATGTATTTATTTATTTATTTATTTATGTATTTATTTATTTATTTATTTATGTATGTATGTATGTATGTATGTATGTATGTATGTATTTATGTATTTATTTATTTATTTATGTATTTATGTATTTATGTATTTATGTATTTATTTATTTATTTATTTATGTATGTATTTATTTATTTATTTATTTATGTATGTATTTATTTATTTATTTATTTATTTATTTATTTATGTATTTATTTATTTATTTATTTATTTATTTATTTATTTATTTATGTATGTATGTATGTATGTATGTATGTATGTATGTATGTATTTATGTATTTATTTATTTATTTATTTATTTATTTATGTATTTATGTATTTATGTATTTATTTATTTATTTATTTATGTATGTATTTATGTATTTATTTATTTATGTATTTATTTTATTTTTTATTTTATTGTTTTTAATTATCATTTTTTTAAGGGAATGGGTTGATGGGAGGGAGATTAGGGTGTGAAAAAGTTTGCTGTATCTTCATGATTATTATTCTGTAACTGTATAATCTGAAAATTGAAAAAAGTAATAAATATATTGTACAAAAAAATAATAATAAAGGTAAGAATGAAACCAAAAAATAAAAAACTAGTGGCTTATTATTACCAAAGATATTGGCTGTTTATAAAGTACATGTTCTGCATGAATTAGTTTATTTATTCATTCATTTTCCTTCAGCTTAGTCCCTTTAATCATCAGGGGTTGCACAGCGGAATGAACCACCAGCTATTCCGGCATATGTTTTATGCAGCGGATGCCCTTCCAGCTGCAACCAAGTACTGGTAAACATTCACACACACTCACATTCACACACACTCATACACTACGGCCAATTTAGTCAATCAATTCCCCTATAGCGCATGTGTTTGGACTGTGAGGGAAACCGGAGCACCTGGAGGAAACCCACACCAACACGAGGAGAACATGCAAACTCCCCACAGAAATGCCAACTGACCCAGCTGGGACTCGATTCAGCGACCTTCTTGCTGTGAGGCATAGTGTCGCCTGATCTAATTCTACATATGTAATCATACCCAATGCACTCTAATAAATGGTGGATCATTTTAACCCAATGTTGGGTCAAATATGGACAAACCCAATCATTGGGTTGAAAAATGTCATTTAAATAAAAAAATTTTAATTAACGCAATGTTGGGTTTGTCCATATTTGACCCAACGTTGGGTTAAAACAACCCAACATTTTTTAGAATGTATGGAAATAAATGCTTACTGTTTCTAACATTCTTCAAAATATCTTCTTTTATGTTCAGCAGAAAAAATAAACTTTTTGTGATAAGTGAAGGGTTTCAATTTTCAGCTTTGGGCTCTCCAATAAATGTTGTGTTGTTTTAACCCAGTGTTGGGTCAAATATGAACAAACAGCCCAGTTGGGTTATAAAACATTAAATTAAAACATTACATTTCATTTTCAAAAAAAAAAAAAAAAAAAAAACAGCGATTGGTTTGTCTCTATTTGACTCAGCGCTGAGTTAAAACAACCCATCATTTTTTAGAACGTATGGAAATAAATGCTTACTGTTTCTAACATTCTTCAAAATATCTTCTTTTATGTTCAACAGAAAAAAGAAACTTTTTGTGATAAGTGAAGGGTGAGTAAATTATTACACAATTTTCAGCTTTGGGCTCTCCAATAAATGTTGTGTTGTTTTAACCCAGTGTTGGGTCAAATATGAACAAACAGCCCAGTTGGTTTATAAAACATAAAATTAAAACACTACATTTCATTTTCAAAAAAAAAACCCAGCGATTGGTTTGTCTCTATTTGACCCAGCGCTGAGTTAAAACAACCCAACTTTTTTTTTAGTGTATGGATGTTGATGGTTACCAGTTTCTAACATTCTTCAAAATATCTTGTTTCTTATTTAACAGAAAATAGAAACTCATAAAGGATTGAGACGAGTGAAGAGTGAGTTAATAATACAGTTTTTACTTTTGGGCACTCAAGATGTTGGGTTGTTTTAAGTCAGGATTGGGTCTAATATAAACAAACACAACTGTTGGGTTCATAAATGTCTTTTGAATCCATATTTAACCCAACTCTGGGTTACAACAGCTCATCATAGTTTAGAGTGGATGAAGGATTCGTTTAATCATCTGAGGAACATTTTGTGGAATAAAAGATTGGATGTTAAAGGGACAGTTCGCCCAAAACGGACAATTCTGTCATCATTTACTCACCCTTATTTAAACCCAAATTGGGTAAAATATGGACAAACTTAAAACATTAGTTAAAATTTCGTCCTATAAATTTGAAAAGAAAATTAACCCAGCAGTGGTGTTTAGTCCATATAACACTCAACATTGGGTTGAAATAACCCAAAATGTTTTTAGAGTGTAGTGTTTGTGTTATGGAAGTCAATGGTTACAGGTTGTTAGCATTCTTCAAAATATCTTCACTCTAAAAAAAATGCCAGGTTATTTCAACCCAATTGCTGGGTTAATTTTTTTAAATTAAATTATCATTCATTCATTTTCCTTCAGCTTAGTCCGTTTATTTATCAGGTGTCAGAATGAACTGCCAACTATTCCAGCACATGTTTTACACAGGTCCAGCTGCAACCCAGTACTGGGAAACACCCATACACACTCATACACACTCACAATTTAGCTCATCAATTCCCCTATAGCATATGTGTTTGGACTGTGGGGGAAACCGGAGCACCCGGAGGAAACCCACGCCAGAGAACATGCAAACTCCACACAGAAACACCAAATGGCCCAGCCAGGACTCGAACCACAGACCTTTTTGCTGTGAGGCGTCAGTGCTAACCACTGAGCCACAGTGACATCCTGAATTAAATTAATAGGACCAAATTTAACCTAATGTTTGGGTTACTATATTTGACCCAATTTGTGTTTAAATAACCCAGCATTTCTTAGAGTGTTCTTAGATGTTTAACAGATGATAGAAAGCTTTGGAACCATTTGAGGGGGGGGGGGGGTAAATAGTAAGTGCATTTTCAATTTTGGGTGAACTATCCCTTTAAATGTACTTCAGGAATATCCAAGAATCTTTTATCATATCGATCATTCCCACGTAGCGCGCTCTCACACACATACACACACACTCAGAAAATGACGTTTACTGTTTGTTTAATTAGTTTAAACAACTCAATTCTCCTGCTTTTGTAAGACAACCCAATCGTTTTACGTTCAATCCACTTAAATGTGTAAAAACTAATAAGCGCAATTCCTCCAGCTGAGAAAATTATTGATGGGATTTACTATTTTAATTAAGGTAAGTGGTTGCAAACAATTAATATGGGCTGAATGTAAACAAACAAATTAATAATTAATAATGTTCGAATTAATTTGTTTAAGTTCAGCTCACATGATATCGCATTGTTTGCAGCCACTTACCATAGTAAATCCCATCAATCATGTTTCAAGTGCTTGTTGTTCCAATACAAATTGATTGCGTGAAACCCTGCGTTCTTTTACAGTGCAAACACACACACACACACACACCTGTCTCTGCGAAGCTGATGATCTCCGACGTCTCCTCCTCCAGCTCGTGCATGTACGCCGCGTGCCCGTCCAGATTCGGGATCTCCACCCGCCCGTCCTCGCGCAGCTTTCCGGCGTGCAGCTTCTTGAGCGCGGTCACCATCGCCGCCTTCGGGATGGGGTGTGTGATGTTGGGTCTGTCCCGCATCTGCAAGCGGCTCAAAATGTGTCTCTTCACCGCCTCCAGGAAATCCCCGTCCGCCCGCGCCGGTCCATCCGTCTTGGGGAGCCCGCAGGACGCGCAGCTCGTGCTGGTGCTCGGGGTCTCGGTGTCCGGTGCCGGTGTGCCGCGGATGGAGGACAGGACGCAAACTAAACAAAGCACTTCAAACATCAAGCTTTTCATCTTCCAGGATGCGAGCTGGATGGATGGAAATGAAAGTTCGTATCCGCCTTTTTTATTTACGCTCTTTATTTTCTTCCTCTAATTGAAAAGTGTAAGATCCACTGCTAGAGGTCCGTGTAATTAAAACACAAAGCAATTAATCCTGGCTTACGGATATCCCAGTCACACAGTGATGCATTCAGTCAAATTCTGATCAATATCACAGACTGATTCTCCATCTGAGTGAATTAATAAAGTCTTAGTTTCAGCGGACGCACTTTTACGCACGAGCCTGGCGCGTCATGGCATGACTGGAAATCTCAGCATTACGCGTCAAATAAAAACCCCACAGACTAAACAAAGGATCTGTTATGATTCCTTCACTCTGCTAACTTCAAATCCTCCATGATGATGATGATGGAAGACAGTGTAAAGCAGTCAACCGCGGTATTTCCAAATAACCATTCGCCTTTTTTTGCTTGTTAGTTCTTCAATAAAAAACCCCGTCCTCCTTTGTTGGACATTTTGACTTCCAGTGAAGGTTTCCCAGACACTTCTTCATCATATCTCTCGGTGCTCGGGATGCTGTGCGGGAGCTTCGGCTTTTCTCTCTCTCTCTCTCTCTCTCCAGCGAACAGACATTGTGCCGCTTCAGAGCCGCAGGAAAGTTTATATACTGGACTGAAGGACCACGTGGGACGAGCAGCAACTCCAGAGGATTATAAAGGTAGAGGGAGATCTGATCTGAGGGAGGAAATGTGCCAGGACTAATGCGACATTTCAGTACGTTTTCTTTTTAATGAAATTCTCATTCAGATGTTGCACTATAACAGAGATCACGAGAGTCATGCGTTTGGATTAAACTTAAAGGTAGCCAATTAAAGTGCAATGCATGCATAATGGTAAACAAGACCGCATCTATTAATGATAACAATACAAAACGTGCATAATGAAAACAAAGGTGTGTTTTAAGTGATTATGCATCATTGTGTTGAACAAAAAACGTGTGTCTGGGAAGGATGAAGCATCCTCTTTGAATAAAAGCATTTATAGCCTGCAGGTTTCAGTCAGGGAAAGTAAATGAGCTACACTTTTTAACTGGTTTAGGTGAATGAACGTGTGAACTCGTAAACTTGTTCAGCAGGCGCCAGAGAAGCTCATCTGATCATCACTGACCTGCCAAACTCACAGAAACTGCTTCAAAAGCATGAGTCTGAACATCGCTAGAGTTTTAGGGTAAACAACGTGCAAATATAAAAAAAATGCAATAAAAAAGCATTTGGACTCAAATGAAAAGTGGGTTTAGATATATTTAAATAGAAACGAACAGCGCATCACTGATGGAGTTTAAAGTTGTAAAACAGCGCCACCACTCGCAAAAACAAGACATCACAGGTCATGCAGACACTCGTCTTTAAAATCACATTAAAATAGGCTTTATTCAGAATATAAAAAAAGAAAATTCCCAAAATACATTTATTAAAGGCCAAATAAATAGGCAATATATACCTACACTCTAAAAAACGTTGAGTTATTTATTTAACCCAATGGTTGAGTTAATATTTAGTCCTTTGTTGGGTTATTTTTAACCTTTATTTGGTTATAAATTAATAACTCAACCAGTTTGGTTAAATGTTTGGTGCTTTGTTTGGTTATTTTTAACCTTTATTTGGTTATAAATTAATAACTCAACCAGTTTGGTTAAATGTTTGGTGCTTTGTTGGGTTATTTTTAACCTTTATTAGGTTATTTAATAACTCAACCAGTTTGGTTAAATGTTTGGTGCTTTGTTTGGTTATTTTTAACCTTTATTTGGTTATAAATTAATAACTCAACTAGTTTGGTTAAATGTTTGGTGCTTTGTTGGGTTATTTTTAACCTTTATTAGGATATTTAATAACTCAACCAGTTTGGTTAAATGTTTTGTGCTTTGTTGGGTTATTTTTTAACCTTTATTAGGATATTTAATAACTCAACCAGTTTGGTTAAATGTTTGGTGCTTTGTTGGGTTATTTTTAACCTTTATTAGGTTATTTAATAACTCAACCAGTTTGGTTAAATGTTTGGTACTTTGTTGGGTTATTTTTAACCTTTATTAGGATATTTAATAACTCAACCAGTTTGGTTAAATGTTTGGTGCTTTGTTGGGTTATTTTTAACCTTTATTAGGATATTTAATAACTCAACCAGTTTGGTTAAATGTTTGGTGCTTTGTTGGGTTATTTTTAACCTTTATTAGGATATTTAATAACTCAACCAGTTTGGTTAAATGTTTTGTGCTTTGTTGGGTTATTTTTAACCTTTATTAGGTTATTTAATAACTCAACCAGTTCGGTTAAATGTTTGGTGCTTTGTTGGGTTATTTTTAACCTTTATTAGGATATTTAATAACTCAACCAGTTTGGTTAAATGTTTGGTGCTTTGTTTGGTTATTTTTAACCTTTATTTGGTTATAAATTAATAACTCAACCAGTTTGGTTAAATGTTTGGTGCTTTGTTGGGTTATTTTTAACCTTTATTAGGTTATTTAATAACTCAACCAGTTTGGTTAAATGTTTGGTGCTTTGTTGGGTTATTTTTAACCTTTATTAGGTTATTTAATAACTCAACCAGTTTGGTTAAATGTTTGGTGCTTTGTTGGGTTATTTTTAACCTTTGTTAGGTTATTTAATAACTCAACCAGTTTGGTTAAATGTTTGGTGCTTTGTTGGGTTATTTTTAACCTTTATTAGGTTATTTAATTACTCAACCAGTTTGGTTAAATGTTTTGTGCTTTGTTGGGTTATTTTTAACCTTTATTAGGTTATTTAATAACTCAACCAGTTTAGTTAAATGTTTGGTGCTTTGTTAGGTTATTTTTAACCTTTATTAGGTTATTTAATAACTCAACCAGTTCGGTTAAATGTTTGGTGCTTTGTTGGGTTATTTTAACCTTTATTAGGTTATTTAATAACTCAACCAGTTTGGTTAAAAACATAACAGCACTTCAACTTAATTTCGTTAATGAATATTCGTTTACTTTTCCTTCGGCTTATTCCCTTTATTCATCAGGGGTCGCCACAGCGGAATGAACTGATAAATTATCCAGCATATTTTACACAGCGAATGCCCTTCCGGCTGCAACCCAGTACTGGGAAACACTCATACACACTCATCAATTCCCCTATAGCGCATGTGTTTGGAATGTGGGGGAAACCGGAGCATCCGGAGGAAAACCACGCCAAGACGGGGAGAACATGCTAACTCCACACAGAAACACCAGCTGGCGCAGCCGGGACTCGAACCAGCGACCTTCTTGCTGTGAGGCGACAGTGCTTAAACAAATAAACAAAAACAGTGAATAAACAAATTACTCGTTGAACATACACAATGCAGCTACAACTTGTAAGCAACTGTGAATAAAAACAAATGCACATCAAGTTGAATAACTTACAATCTACATGAATAATAAAACAGCCGTAGAATTATCCATATATGGCGTGATGGCGTCATGTCCTCGTGATTTGAATATCCTGTGGGCGGGGCGGTGAGCCTGTACGGGACTAGTGGAGCAGATCCCGGGTGACAGAATTATGTTTTAACCGTTTACATGCGCGAATAAAGTCTCAAGCTCTTCACAGATCACACTTCAGGTAAGTGGTGTTTCACAGACGATGCGGGTATGCTCAGTTTGCGAGTGTTTTGGTCAGTTTAGGCAGGCGAGAACTCTTTTGAGGCATTTTCTCGGGTTGAGGCGCCACTGTGCCTTTGTGGGAAAACTTTTGTGATTGACAGTTTTGACATCCAATGAGAGTGCGAGTAGAGTAGCGTCCGCCTGTTATGTTGTCTGTTAAGCCAATAAGGAGTTCGAGAAGGCGGGCTCTCGCGGATAACAATGAGGAAGGGGTGGTGTCCGCGAGGTTGTAGAAGTAAAAAATCGCTTTAATCTGTTTAAAAACAAGTTGCTTAAAAGGTTTCATGTGTTTGTTGGTGGAAGTTGTTGTTTTCTGTTGCTAATTTATATTTATGATGTTTGTTCAAACAAGAACTTTGGCTGTAAAACTGCAGTGGTATGATTACTGTGGACCATAATAGTGAATGATTACCAAATTCAAATACAATACCATGGTAATATTGTGGTGCTTTAAGACAAGACCTTGTAGAGTTTAATACTATATATGTTTTATTTTCACAGTGTTTTTTTCAGTCTAATGTAATGAAAACCTCCAAAATACACTTTCAAGTGTTTGTTTATCTCAGTGGTTCCCAAAGTGAGGGTTGCAGGACAATGACAGATTGAGGTAAAGTTGGTTTTATGTTGGCATATTTGGACTTTCTCCTTAACTAACTTATTATGACTTCATAAAATAAATATTTGCTAATTTTAACTAGGGAAATCATATTCTCAAGGTACAACACTGTTCACAGTCAAATAAATAGTGCTAATGTTGTTTTCAAGTCATAATCAGATGAGATGTCAGACCCATTATTCAAAGTACCATGGTAAACAATATTGGGACTGTGTTTTCACTGAAAGAATGTGCGAATATAAAACTTACTTTACCTCTATCAATGACGGGGTCGCTTGGTGATTTCCAAAAGTCAAATACATTTTATTAAACTATTAGAATTAACATATTTGATCCATAACCCACAGAAGATAAAAATAGTACCCTGCTGAAAAGTCCAGCTTAAACCAGCCTTGGCTGGTTTTAGCTGGTTGACCAGCCTGGTTTTAGAGGGGTTTTGGCCATTTCCCGGCTGGTTTCCAGCCATTTCCAGCCTGGTCTTAGCTGGTCAGGCTGGAAAATAACCAGCTAAATCCAGCTAAAACCAGCTTGACCAGCCTGGCTAGGTGGTCAAGCTGGTTTTAGCTGGTCATTTTCCAGCCTGACCAGCTAAAACCAGGCTGGAAATGGCTGGAAACCAGCCTGGAAATGGCCAAAACCCCTCTAAAACCAGGCTGGTCGACCAGCTAAAACCAGCCAACCAGCCTAGGCTGGTTTAAGCTGTTTTTTTTCAGTAGGGTAGGTAATAGTTAAATAAAAAAACAAAAACATGTAAATTAAAAGCCATTCGTTTATTTTCTTTTTTGCTCAGTCCCTTTATTAATCTGGGGTCACCACATCGGAATGAACCGCCAACTTATCCAGCACATGTTTTACGCAGCGGATGCCCTTCCAGCTGCAACCCATCACTGGGAAACATCCATACACTCTCATTTACATACATACATACACTACAGACAACTTTAGCTTACCCAATTCACCTGTACCGCACCCGAAGGAAACCCACACGAACACTGGCAGAACATGCGGACTCCACACAGACATGCCAACAGACCCAGCCAAGGCTCAAACCAGCAACCTTCTGAAATCTACTAGAACTTCTATGTTAAGCTGCTTTGACACAATCTACATTGTAAAAGTGCTATGTAAATAAACATGAATTGAATTGAATCAATAAAAAGCCATCAGCCGCTTAACTTTTGTATTAGATTGTGATTGTGTATTAGACTAGATTGTTTGTTAAATTAACAACACAGATTGATTTTATAGCACCAGGTTAAACTTTCTGACGTCATTATGGCAATCAAACACATTAAAAATAAATACAGGCCACAACTGAACATTGAGAACGATCTATGATTGGCGTTCTCCAAAATTAAACCCAGAATAGACTGGTGCTGAAAACATTGTGTCCACCGGTGTCATCAGGTGAGGTTAATATTAAATTAAATTAGTCTGTATACATTATAGCCTATGATTGTTAGACTGTTGCACTTTTTTGTGTTGTCAATGTGCTCATGTTTATATAGGCCTATTGTTGTGTGTGCAACATTTGTATATTTGTAACCACCTCCTAGCCTGTAATATTCCTATTATTGTCCATATTTTTAAAGACTTTTTTTTTCTCAAAGCGAGTTTTTTTTCTCATAAATCTTCGTATAAAATCATAAATCTTTACTTCAAGCTGCTTTTCATTCATCAAACATCATATCTATATTCTGTTTATGATTATTTTGCTTGATCATATACGTTTCACTTTTCCAAATTGTATTTTCTGGATTTTCATAGTAGTTTTGTTGTGATAAATTTCAGAGTTTGTACAAACCATTGACTCTGATGTCCTAATATAATATGATGTAACATAAAACAACTATTTTTCTTCCATAATTCAGTGTTTTGTACGAGAAATGTGTGTAAATGAGCTCATATCTCATGACATAATGTCTTGTAAAAAGCAAAAAGGTATTATTATATAGATTAATATTTCATATAAACCTAAATATAATTAATATAAAACTATTAATGTAATCCATCAACTAAGAAAGTACGATGACAACTATATATATATATATCGCAAGAAAGTCGCTGGTTCGAGTTTCGGCTGGGTCAGTTGGCGTTTCAATGTGGAGTTTGCAATTCTCCTCGTGTTGGCGTGGGTTTCCTCCGGGTGCTCCGGTTTCCCCCACAGTCCAAACACATGTGGTATAGGTGAATTGGGTAGGCTAAATTGTCCATAGTGTATGTATGTGTGCGAATGAGTGTGTGCGGCTGGAAGGGCATCCGCTGCGTAAAACAAATGCTGGATAAGTTGGCGGTTCATTCCACTGTGGTGACCCCAGACTAATAAAGGGACTAAGCATGAATGAATATTTCACATGGTACTGCCTTGGTTCTTGGCCTGAAATTGCGAGATTATTGCACTTTCATGAATCAGTAATATGCACTGATTTGACTATATGTATATGTGTTTTTAAATGCACGTGTGTTTGCAGTCAAGTTTGTGTCCTCGTCTTCAACACTACAGCGATGGCGGTGAATAAGAGTAAAGCTCAGAGTTCTCTGGTCCTCCATAAAGTGATCATGGTCGGCAGTGGAGGTGTGGGAAAATCAGCTCTGACTCTGCAGTTCATGTATGATGAGGTAATAATCCCTTACATTTATAATATCGCGCTTCTGGACACTCAAGGCACTTTGAGATCAATACGACAGAGCTATTCATTTACTCACTCATTTACTCTAATAGAGATGGGGATTCATAGTTAGACAGCTTTACGTCACTCTAGACACTCCTGTTATTTAAATGGGTGCCTATTATAGAAAACATCACATTTATAAGGGGTTTAATTACAGTTGTGTGTCAGCAGTGTGTGAATATATCCAGCTTCTAATGGATAATCATTTTTCTATATCAATCTTCATAAAAACAGACCGCAGAAACACTTTGATTACATGTACAAAGGGAGAATATTTAATTTGACATAAAAATAGAAATAAAAATAAATGGCTATATTAAAAAATAACTTGAAAGTGGCAAAAACTTTGCTTTTTAACATATTTTATGATCATTTCTTACATTATTTTGTGCTTTTGTCACATAAGTTTTTATAAAAATGTTTTAATTAGTTAAAATTAGTTTTAGTTCATTTTTATGGTTAATTTTAATGTTTTATGCTTTAATTGTTGCTATTATTATCCATTTTAAATGAATATATCTATTTTATTTTTAGTAATTTTATTTTTTGCATTTGCCATTTTTATATTAATATTTATGTACTAATTTGTTTGTTGTTTTTAATTGTATATTTATTACTGAAATGTTTTTGCTATGAAAATAGCCTTTGTTGCTGACATATCATTAAATAAAAATACAACATCATCATTTTTATTAAGCTTTGAAATATTTCTATTCAGCATTATGTTAAAATTTTATTAGTTTTGCTATGTGCTTTTGGCATTTTAAAGCTTAATTTTAGCTCATTTTAATTGTATTGACTGTAATTTTAGTTGTAAAATAGTTTTATTTGCTAAAAATTCTTTGTCTGTTGTTCATTTCTGTGTTTTTTTTTTTTTGCTGCTCAGTTTGTGGAAGATTATGAGCCCACAAAAGCAGACAGCTACCGTAAGAAGGTTGTGCTGGATGGAGAAGAGGTGCAGATTGACATTCTGGACACGGCGGGACAGGAGGATTACGCTGCCATTCGAGACAATTACTTCCGCAGCGGAGAGGGTTTCCTCCTGGTGTTCTCCATCACAGAGCCTGAGTCCTTCAGCGCCAGCGCAGAGTTCAGGTGTGAGCATTCATCAGTGACATCAAACTAACCTCTGACAGCCAATCAGTGTTCAAAATCAGCATCCCGAATCAGCTTTAACATCAGATATATCAAAATCTGTCAAATCAATTAAAACCAGCTCAAAATAAGTCAAATCAGCATTCAAAATCAGCTCGAAATCAGAATTCAGAATCAGCTTTAACATCAGTTAAAATCAGCTCAAAGTCAGTTAAGGTAGCATTCAGAATGAGCTCAAATTCAGAATCGGCTCAAATCAGCATTCACAATCGGTTTTAATATCAGTTAAAATCATCTCTAAATCTGTCAAATCAGCATTCCAAAACAGCCCGGAATCAGCATACGGAATCAGCTTTAACATCAGCTCAAATTCAGTCAAATCAGCATTTAGAATCAGCTTTAGCATCAGTTGAAATAAGCACAAAATCAGTCAAAGAATTCAGAATCAGCTCAAAATTAGCATTCAGAATCAGCTTAACATCAGCTCACATTTAATGAAAGCAGAATTTAGAATAGCTTTAACATCAGTTAAAATCAAATCAAAATCAGTCATATCAGCATTCAGAATCAGCTCAAAATTAGCATTCCTTATCAGCTAGTGAAATAAGCATTAGTGAAATCAGAATTTCAAAATCAGTATTTAGAATCAGCTCAAAATCAGCATTTAAAATAGGCTTTAGCATCATTTTAAATCGGAACAAAATCCGTCAAAATCATCCCGAATCAGCTTTAACAGCTTTAACATCAGATGTATCAAAATCTGTCAAATCAATTAAAACCAGCTCAAAATAAATCAAATCAGCTCGAAATCAGAATTCAGAATCAGCTTCAACATCAGTTAAAATCAGCTTAAAGTCAGTTAAGGTAGCATTCAGAATGAGCTCGAATTCAAAATCGGCTCAAATCAGCATTCACAATCAGTTTTAACATCAGGTAAAATCATCTCTAAATCTGTCAAATCAGCATTCCAAAACAGCTCAGAATCATCATACAGAATCAGCTTTAACATCAGCTCAAATTAAGTCAAAATCAGCATTTAGAATCAGCTTTAGCATCAGTTAAAATAAGCACAAAATCAGTCAAAGAATTCAGAATCAGCTCAAAATTAGCATTCAGAATCAGCTTAACATCAGCTCACATTTAATGAAATCAGCATTTAGAATAGCTTTACATCAGTTAAAATCAAATCAAAATCTGTCAAATCAGCATTCAGAATCAGCTCAAAATTAGCATTCTTAATCAGCTAGTGAAATCAGAATTTCAAAATCAGTTTTTAGAATCAGCTCTTAATCAACTAGTGAAATCAGCATTAGTGAAATCAGAATTTCAAAATCAGTATTTAGAATCAGCTCAAAATCAGCATTTAAAATAGGCTTTAGCATCATTTAAAATCGGAACAAAATCAGTCAAATCAGCATTCAGAATCAGCTCAAAATCAGCATTCTTATTCAGCTAGTGAAATCAGCATAAGTGAAATCAGAATTTCAAAATCAGTATTTAGAATCAGCTCAAAATCAGCATTTAAAATAGGCTTTAGCATCATTTAAAATCAGAACAAAATCTGTCAAATCAGCATTCAGAATCAGCTCGAAATCAGCTTCATCAGCATTTAGTATCAGCTTTAACGTCAATTAAATATAAATAAAAATCAGTCAAATCAGCATTCAGAATCAGCTCAAAATCAGCATTCTTAATCAGCTAGTGAAATCAGAATTTCAAAATCAGTATTTAGAATCAGCTTTAGCATCAGTTGAAATAAGCACAAAATCAGTCAAAGAATTCAGAATCAGCTTAACATCAGCTCACATTTAATGAAATCTGCATTTAGAATAGCTTTAACATCAGTTAAAATCAAATCAAAATCAGTCAAATCAGCATTCAGAATCAGCTCAAAATAAGCATTCTAATCAGCTAGTGAAATCAGCATTAGTGGAATCAGAATTTCAAAATCAGTATTTATAATCAGCTCAAAATCAGCATTTAAAATAGGCTTTAGCATCATTTAAAATCAGAACAAAATCTGTCAAATCAGCATTCAGAATCAGCTCAAAATCAGCTTCATCAGCATTTAGTATCAGCTTTAACGTCAATTAAATATAAATAAAAATCTGTCAAATCAGCAATCAGAATCAGCTCAAAATCAGCATTCTGAGTGAGCTTTAACAAAAATCTGTCAAATCAGCATTCAGAATCAGCTCAAAATCAGCTTCATCAGCATTTAGTATCAGCTTTAACGTCAATTAAATATAAATAAAAATCTGTCAAATCAGCAATCAGAATCAGCTCAAAATCAGCATTCTGAGTGAGCTTTAACAAAAATCTGTCAAATCAGCATTCAGGAACGACTTTAACGGTCAGTTAAATCAGTTTATCAACCAGTTCAAATCAGTATAATCAGTTAAAATCAACTTTAAAAATAAGTTACCTCAGCATTCAGAATCAGCTCAACAGTAAATAATAGAAACTTATTAAAATATTAGAAATATTAGAAAATAATTAAAATATTTTAATATATTTTAAAATATATAACAAACAAAAAAATAAAATAAGCTTTACATATACGATGTTTAAGAAAAATTAAAATGAGCATTTGCATTTATTAATATACATAATTCAGATTACTATATTGTAATTACGTATAAAATTGCAAGTTTTTTCCTAAAAATAAATCATTTTAACAGGTATAAACAGCTTTTTATGAATAAAAATAATATTTAGAAAATAATGTTAAATGATTATTAATAAATATTTACAAAATCTGAGGATATTCAGTTATTGAAAAAGTATTAATAATAATAATAATAATAATAATAATAATAATAATAATAATAATGATAATTGTGCGCAATTCTAAGACTCTCCACATGTTGTTCTCACTCTCTGTGAATCAGGGAGCAGATCCTGCGAGTCAAAGCTGAAGAGGATAAGATCCCTCTGCTGCTGGTGGGCAATAAGTCAGATCTGGAGGAGCGACGGCAGGTTTCAGCAGACGAGGCCCGGAGCAAAGCAGACGAGTGGGGAGTTCAGTACGTGGAGACCTCGGCCAAAACCAGAGCCAACGTCGATAAGGTGCAGTATTCAATTGAGAAAGTGTGTCGCTATCAGGAAGGCTGTTTTGGAGCCATATATGAAAATGCTCGTCCTCCTTTAGTAGACTTTGGTATTGTAAGTACTACCAGAAGCCCTGAGTTTTGAGATCTTAAACAGCAGGTGGGTTTGAAGTGAGACCGCAGGTTGGTTAGATAAACAGGAGCTAGAGCAGGCATGGGCAAACTTAATCCTGGAGGGCCGGTGTCCCTGCAGAGTTTTGCTCCAACACTAATCAAACACACCTGAACACCCTAATTAGTGTCTTCAAGATCACTA
>NC_079445.1:44628145-44663145 GCF_903798145.1 Danio aesculapii | reverse complement strand
CCTGTCCTGAACTGAGCCGCTCGGAGGAAAATAATAATAATGATGATGATGATGATGATGAGCAGATCTTCCTCATCCAGCTTTTCTGATGCCAAACACAATCATAACTCCAGCTCTCCAGCAAGGGGCTTTTGCACATTTCTGCAGACCAGCGTATTAGTAAAATCAGTAGCGTAACTCTAAACTGTGTGACTTTCATAATCTCAACTTTCTAATCTAACTCGAAAAACACACAAGATTAATTATGCTGCATTATTGGGCCTCATGAAACAAGAACTGAGTCAGTTGTTGCGTTTAATAAAAGGGACAGTTCACCCAAAAATGAACGTATTCGTGGTTTCAACCTTTTTATCAATGGGAATCAGTTTCCAACATTCTTCAAAGTATCTTCTTTTGTGTTCAACAGAAGAAAATCAAACAGGTTTGAAACAAGTGAAGGGAGAGTAAATGTTCATTTTTGTGTGTACTGTCCCTTTAAGTGACCATTTGCAACAATATTCTTAGAATTTAAAGAGACAGTACACCCATAAAATGAAAATGTACTCACTCTGAAGTCTAACCTTTTACAAGTCTTTTTTCTTATGTTGAACACAGAAGAAGATATTTTGAAGAATGCTGATAAACTGTAGCCATTGATTTAAATAATAGGAATTAGAAAATACAGTAGTTGTCAATGGGAATCAGTTTCCAACATTTTTCAAAGTATCTTCTTTTGTGTTCAACAGAAAAAAGAAACTCAAACAGGTTTGAAGCAAGTGAAGGGAGAGTAAATGTTTATTTTTGTGTGTACTGTCACTTTAAGTGACCATTTGCAACAATATTCTTAGAATTGAAAGAGACAGTACACCCAAAAAATATAAGAATATATTTTGAAGAATGCTAAAAACACATTAGCTTCCATTATAGGAAACAGGAAAATACAGTGGTAGTCTATGGGAATCAGTTTCCAACATTTTTCAAAGTATCTTCTTTTGTGTTCAACAGAAGAAATAAACTCAAACAGGTTTGAAGCAAGTGAAGGGAGAGTAAATGTTCATTTTTGTGTGTACTGTTCCTTTAAGTGACCATTTGCAACAATATACTTAGAATTTAAAGAGACAGTACACTCAAAAAATAAGAGAAGGTATTTTGAAGAATGCTAAAAAAACCATTTGCTTCCACTATAGAAAACATAAAAATGCAGTAGTTGTCAATGGGAATCAGTTTCCAACATTTTTCAAAGTATCTTCTTTTGTGTTCAACAGAAGAAAGAAACTCAAACAGGTTTGAAGCAAGTGAAAGGGAGAGTAAATGTTTTTGGTGTACCGTCCCTTTAAGTGACCATTTGCAACAATACACTTAGAATTTAAAGAGACAGTACACCCATAAAATCAAAATGTACTCACTCTGAAGTCTAACCTTTTACATTTTTTCTCTTTTCTGTTGAACACAAAAGAAGCTATTTCGAAGAATGCTGATAAACTGTAGCCATTGATTTACATAATAGGAAACGGAAAATACAATGTAGTCAATTGCAATAAGTTTCCAACATTTTTTAAAATATCTTCTTTTTGTTTTCAACAGACAAACAGGTTTAAAACGGGTGTAGGATGAGTAAAGGATTATGTTTGGGTGTACTGTCCCTTTAAGTGACAATTTGCAACAATATATTTAGAATTTAAAGAGACAGTACCAAAAAAAACAATTTAAATGTACTCACTTTAATGTTTTTCATTGTTGAACACAAAAGAAGATATTTCAAAGAATGCTGGAAACTGGTAGCCATTGAATTGCATAGTAAGATAAATAAGTGCTGTGGTAATCAATGGATACCAGTTTTGAATCTTTTTTTTTTCTTTTAAATATTTTATTTGTGTTCAAAAGAAGAAATAAGTGAAGAGAGTAAATGATGTGAACATTTAGGTGAACTGTCCCTTTAAGTGACACTTTGCAACAGCATATTCAGATTTACTCCGTCTTCACTTATTTTCTTTCTTTCTCTCTTTTTTTGTAATTCTTTTCTTTCTTTCTTATTTTGTAAGGTTGGAAACAGATATCAATAGACTTCCATAGTATTTTTCCTACTATGGAAGTCAATGGTTACAGATTTCCAACATTTTTCTAAATAGCTTCTTTTGTGTTTAACAGAAGAAAGCAAGCCAATTAGGTTCAAAACAAGCTAATGGAGAATAAATGATCACTTTTTGGTGTACTGCCCATTTAAGTGAAAATTTGCAATGATTTATTTAGACATTAAAGAGACAGTACACCCCCAAATTAAAATGTACCCATCATTTACTGTACCTTCACTTAAATTAAAACCTTTACATTTCTTTTTCTCTCTCTCTTTTTTGTAGTTCTTTTTTATTTATATGTTGGAAACGGGTATCTATGGACTTATTTTTTTTTACTATGGAAGTCAATGGTTACCGGTTTCCAACATTTTTCTAAATATCTTCTTTTGTGTTTAACAGAAGAAAGCAAGCCAATTAGGTCAAAAACAAAAAACAAAATAAAAATGTACTCATCATTTATTGTCTTTTGACTTATTTTAAAGCTCTTTGAATTTCTTTCTCACTTTTTATTGTGTAGTTTTTTTATGTTGGAAACAGGAATCAATGGACTTCCATAGTATTTTTGTTCCTACCATGGAAATCAATGGTTACCGGTTTCCAACATTTTTCTAAATATCTTCTTTTGTGTTTAACAGAAGAAAGCAAGCCAATTAGGTTCAAAACAAGCGAATGGAGAATAAATGATCACTTTTTGGTGTACTGCCCATTTAAGTGAAAATTTGCAATGATTTATTTAGAAATTAAAGAGACAGTACACCCCAAAATTAAAATGTACCCATCATTTACTGTACCTTCACTTAAATTAAAACCTTTACATTTCTTTCTCTCTCTCATTTTTGTAGTTCTTTTTTATTTATATATTGAAAACGGGTATCTATGGACTTATTTTTTTTTTACTATGGAAGTCAATGGTTACAGGTTTCCAACATTTTTCTAACCATCTATTTTTGTGTTTAGCAGAAGAAAGAAAGCCAAAGGTTCAAGTCAAGTGAATGGAGAGTAAATGATCAGTTTTTGGATGAACTGTCTCTTATAGTGACAATTATTTGTTGATAGATTTAGAAATTAAAGAGACAGTACACCCAAAAATGAAAATGTACTCATCATTTACTTTCTCTCTCTCTCTCTCTCAACTTATTTCAAACCTGTTTAAATGTCTTTATTTCCTTTTTTACTTGTCTCTTTTTTATGTTGTAAACTATTGACTGGATATTTTTTCCCTATAAGTTTTCTTCTATAAGTAAATGGCTACCATTTTCGAACATTCTTCAAAGTATCTTCTTTTTAGTTCAACCAAAAAAAAAATCACCCATTTGAGGATGAATAAATGTAAATATTTAGGTGAACTATCCCTTTAATTCTGCCTTTCTGTTTTCATTTTCATTATGTAATATTTCATTTTTTTGTGCTGAATACTCTTTTTCATGTCATCATACGTTATATGCAATCTTTATTTTGTTTATTTGTTTATTTTTCAAGCTTGATTTTGTAACTGAATGTGCGGTGGAATGAGGAAATTCACTGCAAACTCATCTCTTTTTTTCGTTTCATCACGAATGCATATTTTTGTAATCAGCCCACTGTGATTTCTGCGGTGATTAAAGCTCCGGTGTATTTGTTCTGGATCTCCAGCGTGTGTTTGTGTGTGTGAAACGTGTGTGTTTGATGGTGTCCGGGCTGTAAGAGTTTTACGAGAGCTGTAAAGTGCGTCCGGAGGCAGTCGCTCACCTTGACTTTGAATGTGAAAAAGCGTCTATTCAGCATTTAACATCCTCTGTAAAGATGCCTGACACACTGATCTGAGAACAGTCGGATGAACAAATGTCTGGATTAATTCAACATATTTTTGTGTTTAACAGAAGCAAGGCAAATCGGTTCACATGATCTTTTATTGTGAACTGTCTCTTTTCGTGACAGTTTGCAATGATTTATTTAGAAATTAAAGAGACAGTACACCCCAAAATAAACATGTATTCATTTATATTTTATTTTAATATTAGCATTTCTCCCCTGCTCCTACAGTATGGGCATGTTCAGTCATTTCACTTGTATGGAAAAAAATAGATTATTTTCATGGTTTTTAATGTGAAATAACTGAACAAGCACAGGAGGCTGAGAAAGATCTTCATATATACACTCACTGGCCACTTTATTAGGTACACCTTACTAGTACCAGGTTAGACGCTCTTTTGGCTTCAGAACTGCCTTAATCCTTCATGTCAGAGATTCAACAAGGCACTGGAAATATTCCTCAGAGATTTTGCTCCATATTGACTTGATAGCATCACACAGTTGCTGCATTGTCGGCTGCACATCCATGATGCCAATCTCCCGTTCCACCACATCCCAAAGGTGCTCTATTGGATTGAGATCTGCTGACTGTGGAGGCCATTTGAGTACAGTGATGTCCAGGCAACATTTCTCCAATCTTCTATTGTCCAGTTTTGGTGAGCCTGTGTGAATTGTAGCCTCAGTTTCCTGTTCTTAGCTGACAGGAGCGGCACCCGGTGTGGTCTTCTGCTGCTGTAGCCCATCCGCCTCAAGGTTGGACGTGTTGTGTGTTCAGAGATGCTCTTCTGCAGACCTCGGTTGTAACGAGTGTTTATTTGAGTTACTGTTGCTTTTCTATCAGCTGGAACCAGTCTGGCCATTCTCCTCTGACCTCTGGCATCAACAAGGCATTTGCGTCCACAGAACTGCCGCTCACTGGATATTTCCTCTTTATCAGACCATTCTCTGTAAACCCTAGAGATGGTTGTGCGTGAAAATCCCAGTAGATCAGCAGTTTCTGAAATACTCAGACCAGCCCGTCTGACACCAACACACATGCCACGTTCAAAGTCACTTAAATCCCCTTTCTTCCCCATTCTGATGCTCGCTTTGACCTGCAGCACATCGTCTTGACCATGTCTACATGCCTAAATGCATTGAGCTGCTGCCATGTGATCGGCTGATTAGGAATTTGCGTTAATGAGCAGTTGGACAGGTGTACCTAATAAAGTGGCCGGTAAGTGTACAGTATATACATCTTATTAATAAGTGAATTTTTTTTTTGCTCATTTTACTGCATTTATCTCTGATTGTTAATTAACAAATTGAGATTTTCTTATTTAATTATGCATTAAAAATGAGGGGAAAATCCACATTTAAATTTTTATGTATAATTTATTTGAATATATTGCAAATAATTAGCATAATTTGATGAAATTTCTAAGAACAATTGTGGAATTAATTAAATTTATTTGACATTTTAAGTTGTGATTGTTCAAAATCAGTCAAAATATATTAATCTTGTTATATATATATATATATATATATAAACAAAATGACAGAAATCTGAAATGTTTTGTGCATCAGTGTTACCTTTCCGATAAGAAAGAGATCAGTGTTTGAGGCCGTAATGAATATTTGCCTAAATATATTTCTAGTTTGATGACACTGAAATAAATAAATGTGCATTTTGAGCATTTGCAAAGTTTAATTATCGTGTATATATTGATATGAAAATATATATTTTATTTTACTTTTTAATGCTTTTAAATATTGTTTGTTTGTTTTTTGTGGCTATTGTCTAGGTCGAAAGGGACTCAAATGTGTTACAAGAGCTAAATAACACTTCATTACAATTCAGGAAACCTGCATTCATTCCAACTTTTTTGCGTCAAGAGAAAATAGAAAGGTGAATTTATTATTTTTCTTCATTTAGTCAACATATAAATCATATATAAATCATAATGACAGATCTTTTGTGCCTAGAAGTCTGCTCTGTGTGCTGATTTTATGAGCCTGCAGTTCCGCTGTCGGCCAGCAGAGGTCTGCCAGTGTGGATCAGATCAGCAGCGGGAGAAATGCTGTGAAAAAATAGATGAATCCGCTCTTCTTTGGTGGAAGCTGCACGTCTTCTGATCATATTTTCGCAGATCACGAGTGCAGTTAAAACAAAACCCATGTAAGTGTTTTAGTCTATTCTGTAATGTTTGTTTAAACTCCGTAAAACTTCCATACAGCTATTTAAACACACACACACACACACACACACACACACCAAATAAGTTGACATTAAATCTGGATTTGAATGCGATGGATGGAACTTTTATTTTTGTATTTTTCTCAGGACCAAGCCTTGCTGGAAAGAACAAGGTTTGTTAATTTGTTTATATATTATACCATGTACTGTAGTAGTAGGGTAAATATGATAATTATATTTAGTTATTCATTAAATGGGCGACATGGTGGCTCAGTGGTTAGCACTGTGGCCTCACAGCAAGAAGGTCAGTTGGCATTTCTGTGTGGAGTTTGCATGTTCTCCCCCGTGTTGCTGTGGTTTTCCTCCGGGTGCTCCGGTTTCCCCCACAGTCCAAACACATGCGCTATAGGGGAATTGACAAACTAAATTGGCCGTAGAGTATGAGTGTGTGTGTGTGTGTGTGTGTGTGTGTGTGTGTGTGTGTGTCTGTGTGTGTGTGTGTGAATGAGTGTGTATGGGTGTTTCTCAGTACTGGGTTGCAGCTGGAAGGACATCTGCTGTGTAAAACAAACGCTACATAGTTGGCGGTTCATTCCGCTGTGACAACCCCTAACGAATAAAGTGACTAAGCTGACGGAAAATGATTAATAAAAGTATTAATTAAATATTATTCATTAAATATAATTATCTGTGTGATATATAACTATTTAAATTAATAATAATATATATATATATAAAATTCAATTATTTTTTCAGTTGAATGAATTGTGGAGTGTTTGTAAAATGAATATATTAATTTTACCAGTACAAAATTATGTAATAAGGCATATAAAGATCACAGGACTCAATGATCAGGACTACAGGACCCAAAGATCACAGGACTCAATGACTACAGACCTGTTGCCTTAACATCTGTGTGGCCGTGAAGTCATTCGAAAGACTGGTGCTGGCATATCTGAAGGACATCACTGGACCCCTGCTGGACCCCCTGCAGTTCGCCTATAGAGCAAACCGGTCTGTGGATGATGCAGTCAACATGGGACTGCATTATACCCTACAACATCTGGACAAACCCGGGAACTACGCAAGGATTCTGTTTGTGGACTTCAGTTCTGCCTTGAACACCATCGTCCCATCACTGCTTGAGTACAAACTGACCCAGCTCTCTGTTCCTAGCTCTGTCTGTCAATGGATCACCAGCTTTCTGACAGATAGACAGCAGCTAGTCAGAAAGGGCAAAATCACATCCGACAGCCGCACCATCAGCACTGGTGCCCCCCAGAGATGTGTTCTCTCACTACTGCTCTTCTCCCTGTACACCAACGACTGCACTGCAAAAGACCCCTCCATCAAACTCATTAAGTTTGTAGACGACACTACTGTTATCGGCCTCATCTAGAACGGTGACGAGTCTGCATACAGACAACCTGGAGCTGAACACGCTCAAAACAGTAGAGATGATAGTGGACTTCAGGAGAAACCCCCCTGCACTCCCCCCACTCACCATCATGAACAGCACTGTGGCTGCAGTGGAGTCACTCAGGTTCCTGGGCACCATCATCTCTCAGGATCTGAAGTGGGACATTCATATAGACTCTATTGTGAAGAAAGCCCAGCAGAGACTGTACTTCCTTCGTCAGCTGAGGAAGTTCAACCTGCCACAGGAGCTACTCGTACAGTTCTACTCAGCTGTCATCCAATCCATCCTCTGCACTTCAATCACCGTCTGGTTCGGCTCAGCTGCCAAAACCGACCTCCGTAGACTACAGCGAATAGTCCGGACTGCTGAACGAATCACTGGCACAACCCTTCCTACACTTCAAGAACTGTACTCTTCCAGAGTGAGTAAAAGGGCTCGCAAAATCACTCTGGACCCCTCACACCCAGCACACTACCTGTTCCAACTGTTACCGTCTGGTCGCCGCTTCAGAGCACCAAGCACAAAAACAGCCAGACACAGGAAAAGTTTCTTTCCTCAGGCTGTCTACCTTATGAACAGTTAAATATTCCCCTACTGTGCAATAAATATGTGCAATACTTTCTCATACGCACTTGTACACAGCACCTTATATCAATATGCAATGCAATACTTTCTACATTCGCACTTGTACACAGCACCTTATAACCTGTATATTTATAACAATCTGTACATACAACTCAACATCCAGGTCTTTTTGACTAACCGCATCTGTTTAATGTTTATCCTCTTTCTTTTTTTAGATTTATTTTGTGTTGGTCACTTGTCACTCTTTGTACACTGGAAGCTTCTGTTGCCAAAACAAATTGCTTGTGTGTGTGAAGCACACTTGGCAATTAAACTGATTCTGATTCTCTAACAATTATTAAACATGAACCGTTTCACTTGACCAATCATATGAAGAGCCTGCGATTCCTCTGTTTACCGGCAGATATCAGTGTGAGATCACATTTCTCTGGTTTCACTCACACCATGATCTTAAAGACACATTTCTTTTCATTATTAGATCCTACAATATCTCAGACTCGTTGATTGTGTGTGTTTTAGTTCCTATGTGTGTGTTAAAGAAATAGCAAACACAAAACTGTCTGTCAAGCAACAGAAAAAATATGATTAAATAAAATAAAATTTTGTAATTCATTTTCAGAGACATCGCTTCAATGAAACAACAATCAACCATAATTAAATACTGTTATTGAGAAATATATTTTTATATTTTCTTACTATTAGGACTTTATTTTGTTATTTTTTATTCATTTAAAATCTGTTTTAACACATTTTAATCTGTTTTTAAATGTTTTTATTTCTTATACTTGTTTCATTTATTCTTGTTTATGCAAAGCTCATTGAATTACCATTTGTGCTATATAAATAAACTTGCCTTGCCTTACCTTACAAGAGCCCTCAATATCGCAGACTCCTTCATTTTGTGCATTTTGATTCCTATGTGTGTTAAAGAAATAGAATTTTATAATTCGTTTTCTGAGACATGCCTTGAATGTTATTGATATTAATTATTGACATATTTATTTATGCAGGAAGTTGTGGATTTTTTATATGTTTATTTATTTACTGCTTTATTTATGCAGGAGTTTCTGGATTTATTTACTGATTTATTTATTTGCATATTTATTTATTTATTTATTAATTGCTTTATTTATGCTCTAATTTATGGATTTATTTACTCATTTATTTATTTGCATTTTTATTTATTTATTGCTTTGTTTATGCTTTAATTTTTGGATTCATTTACTCATTTATTTATTTATTTATTTGCATATTTATTTATTTATTTATTTATTACCTTGTTTATGCAGTAATTTATGGTTTTATTTACACATTTATTTATTTGCATATTTATTTATTTATTTATTTATTGCTTTATTTATGCAGTAATTTATGGTTTTATTTACACATTTATTTATTTGCATATTTATTTATTTATTGCTTTATTTATGCAGTAATTTATGGTTTTATTTACACATTTATTTATTTGCATATTTATTTATTTATTGCTTTATTTATGCAGTAATTTATGGATTTATTTACACATTTATTTATTTGCATATTTATTTATTTATTGCTTTATTTATGCAGTAATTTATCTATTTATTTACACATTTATTTATTTATTTATTGCTCTATTTATGCAGTAATTTATGGATTTATTTACTCATTTATTTATTTATTTATTTATTTAATTGCATATTTATTTATTTATTGCTTTATTTATGCTCTAATATATGAAATTATTTACTCATTTATTTATTTGCATATTTATTTATTTATTGCTTTATTTATGCAGTAATTTATGGATTTATTTACTCATTTATTTATTCATCTATTTGCATATTTATTTATTTATTGGTTTCTTTATCCAGGAGTTTATGGATTTATTTAATCATTTATTTATTTATTTGCCTATTTATTGCTTTATTTATACTCTAATTTATGGATTTATTCACTTATTTATTAATTTATTTGCTAATTAATTTATTTATAGCTTTATTTATGCTCTAATTTATGGATGTATTTACTCATTTATTTATTCATTTATTTGCATATATTCATTTATTTATTTATTAATTTATGTATGATCTAATTTAAGGATTTATTTACTCATTTGTTTATTTATTTGCATATTTATTTATTTATTTATTGCTTTGTTTATGCAGTAGTTTATGTGTTTATTTACTCATTTAATTATTTATTTATTTGCATATTTATTTATTTATTTATTGCTTTATGGACGAATTTATAGATTAATTTACTCATTTATTTATTTATTTGCATATTTATTTATTTATTGCTTTATTTATGCAGTAGTTTATGGATTTATTTACTCATTTATTTATTTGCACATTTATTTATGTATTGCTTTATTTATGCAGTAATTTATGGATGTACTTACTCATTTATTTATTTGCATATTTATTTATTGATAGATTTTTATGCGGGAATTTTTGGATTTGTCTACTCATTTATTATTTTATTTTCATATATATTTATTGTTTTATTTATACAGGAATTTGTGGATTTACTAATTAATTAATTGATTTATTTATTTACATATTTCTTGTTTTTGCATGTGTCGTCCTCCATAGAAACAACAACAAACAACCATTATCTTATTTTGTATAACTCACCACCTGCCGGACTTTTACTCTGAAAAGTGGCAAAGGGCGCCGCCATTTTGGCAGCGCTCCCTCACACTCCTCCGCTTCACACAGCTGAATATATTAAGCCTCCAATAAGCGGTATTTATATTCGTGCGGCGTTTCGTCCTCGTCCTTCTCCGTCCGCGATTTTTCCACCAAAAAACATCCAAAACAACCCGCACCTGTGTCAAAAAATAAACAAATAACTAAAAAACCTGAAGAGAAGTACAGCCTCAGACGAGACGCGCGTTTTTATTCTGATGAGGATATTATTGAGCTCGTTTGTGTCGCGGTGGATTTGGAAACGGATTTATCCTATTTAGGATCGTGTCACTGGAGCAAAGGAATACAGCAGAGACAGCAAATCCCTTCGGATTGACAGGTAAAACCGCACATTATTTCCATTGCGTTCATTTTGTGGACATTTCTATGTGGCGCAGTGATTCTGCCATTCGCCATTCATTCGCGCGTCCTCGCGACGCCTGTTTTACGGTGTATTTTTAATTATTTACGAGTTTAATTAATAAGTGCGACTGTATTGTGTAAGGCACATTCCCCAGCAGCCGAAAGACAACTTCTCTATTGTGTTTGAATCGCATTTTAATTTGTTTGTCAGTGGAAATGTACAGTAGTGGGTTCGAAATATTATTGTCGTGTAATTATTAATTACAATTTATTGTATTATGAGTTATAAATTAATATTATGCGTATTATAAATGTAATATTAGCATTGTTATATTACACATTTTGAATTTAGGACAGTTTTGATGAATGGTTTTGATCTATAAATATTGACCAGTGTTTTGTGTTGGGTTCATTGAATCTGCCAATATGATTCGGTCAGGAACGCCCAGTTAACATGCGATTGATTAAATATTTAATTTAGCCGTCCTTTATATTCATGTGTTTCTTATTTTTTATCATTTACTATTTTACTTTTTATTATTTAATGTAGTTTCAAAGCGAGTCATAGTTATTTGGGGATTATTTTGCATACAACATTAATAACACCAAAGCAGTGACTGGAATCATGCTTATGGAAAGTAAAATATAGGGCATATTCAGCAAAACCTCGATTAACTGTGATTAGAGCAGTGGCTGTTTTATGAAGATGAACACGAGTTTGGCAGCAACAGATGCTGTCTGAACACCTGCTTGTGTTACACTTTTGGAGTTTTGTATTTTATATTTGACTTTTCTAGTTACAGTAATCACATATTCTCATGCATATGCGAGAACATGTTTTTTTTGTTGCTAATGTATATTTTTGGTCAATTATGTATTTTATTTATTTATTTATTGGGGAGTCTTTTAATAATTAATACGTTTAAGCTTTTCAACTTAATTTTGTCCTCATTTTTTCAACATTTAAATAAATAATCATTTTAAATTGTATTAAATGTTAAAGCCAAATATAGTATTTCGCAATAAGCTAATTGCATTACAGTAATTAATTAATTAATTTATTTATTTGTTTATTGGGCAGGTTTTTAATAATTAATAAGTTTAATCTTTTCAACTTAATTTTGTCCTCATTATTTCAACATTTAAATAAATAATCATTTTAAATTGTATTAAATGTTAAAGCCAAATATAGTATTTTGCAATAAGCTAATTGCATTACATTTATTTATTTATTTATTTATTTATTTATTTATTTATTTATTTATTTGTTTATTTATTGGGCAGGTTTTTAATAATTAATAAGTTTAAGCTTTTCAGCTTAATTTTGTCCTTTGTTTCAACATTTAAATAAATAATAATTTTAAATTGTATTAAATGTTAAAGCCAAATATAGTATTTTGCAATAAGCTAATTGCATTTTATTTATTTATTTATTTATTTATTTATTGGGCAGATTTTTAATAATTAATAAGTTTAGTCTTTTCAGCTTAATTTTGTCCTCATTATGTCAACACTTAAATAATCATTTTAAATTGTATTAAATGTTAAAGCCAAATGTGGTATTTTGCTATAATCTAAGTGCATTACATTTATTTATTTATTTATTTGTTTACTTATTTATTTGTTTATTTATTTATTTATATATAGGGCAGTATTCTAATAATTAATAAGTTTAAGATTTCAATTTAACTTTGTCCTTATTATTTCATTCATTTAAATAAATTATCATTTTAAGTTAAATGTAAAAGCCAAATATATTATTTTTTTACAAGCTAACTGCATAAAAAAAATTCTTTATATATTTTTTATTATTATTATTATTATTATTTATATAAATATCTCCCAAAGTAATAACAATACAGTTTATTTGTACTTTTATTTACATTTTTATGCTATTTGAATTGGAGGACAGTGGTGATTTATGTGTTCATATGTAAGTGTGCTGTTATGATTTTGAGTTAGGAATAATTTTTCATATCGTGCATCTATTATTGTAGATTTTCTGTGGTTGTAAGATTTATTTTGTATTAATATAAGGTATTAATGTGTACTGTTGTCAAATTAACTCATGTTTCTGCTTCTATTGTGTATTCGTGAATAAGCCACATGTACATTGAGGTAAATTGGTTTTATGTTCGCACATTCATTCAGTGACAACTTGTGATACAGTTCCTGTATTGTTTACCATCATACTTTGAATATTCAGTCTGAAATCACATGTAAATATGACTTATAAGTAGTAGGTTGTGGGTTTAAATCCCCATTTGGACAATTGAAGATTCTCCACCATTGGCAGAATTCCTGTAATGGTGTTTATTTAAATGATTGTTGCTGTTAAATGCATTTTTAGCTCACACTAGTCTTGAATTGCACATTTGATTCAGTTTGTCTTTTAATTGGCTGAATATTGAGCAAAATAAGCATGTCAGTTTCTACAGTCAGGCATTGTAGCACATGCTGGTTTTCTCTCTCAGGTGTTCATTTAGACACAGGTTATGAAGGTGTCATGTTCAATCAGCTTCAGCGGTTGTTCAACACAGACTGTAAACAAGGCCTTGTGACCTGACTTGTGCAAACCCAGTTTTTAATAAGTCTACGCAGGAACATGGTGGATTTGCAGTTTGTTTGTTTGATCGATGCTGCTGGGGCGTGACATGCCAACGCTGACTCAACCAGTGGCCTTTTTTTTCCATTAGTTATGCGATTTTGTGAGGCAACTTGGCCTCGGTGTAAATGTCAGACCTTTCAACCAGGTTTTTAAAATTTTACTTTTTAATGTTAACGTTTTCATTCTTATGTAAAATGCATTGTGTGTGTGTGTGTGTGTGTGTGTTTAATATAAATTATTTAACATAATAAATTGATGTTATGATTTTATGATATCCAGTATATTCAAAATACAGTACTGTGCAAAACTCTTATAGGCCACTTGTCTCACCAGCCAAAAAAAAAGATGGATTTCAGTCCGTTTTTTTCTATCATTTGGTTTGTGTCTGTCAGTAAACTTGTCAATTTTCCAAACATTTTTGTTGCCATGAATTGTCATAACCAGTGATATTTTTTGTTAGCACAAGGAGTCTTTGTGAAGTGACTTGTTGAAGTGTCTTGGAGATGCTGAAGTGTCTTGTTGAAGTGTCTTGGAGACGCTGAAGTGTCTTGTTGAAGTGTCTTGTTGAAGTGTCTTGTTGAAGTGTCTTGGAGATGCTGAAGTGTCTTGTTGAAGTGTCTTGGAGACGCTGAAGTGTCTTGTTGAAGTGTCTTGTTGAAGTGTCTTGTTGAAGTGTCTTGGAGATGCTGAAGTGTCTTGTTGAAGTGTCTTGTTGAAGTGTCTTGGAGATGCTGAACTGTCTTGTTGAAGTGTCTTGGAGATGCAGAAGTGTCTTGTTGAAGTGTCTTGGAGACGCTGAAGTGTCTTGTTGAAGTGTCTTGTTGAAGTGTCTTGGAGATGCTGAAGTGTCTTGTTGAAGTGTCTTGGAGACGCTGAAGTGTCTTGTTGAAGTGTCTTGGAGATGCTGAAGTGTCTTGTTGAAGTGTCTTGGAGATGCTGAAGTGTCTTGTTGAAGTGTCTTGGAGATGCTGAAGTGTCTTGTTGAAGTGTCTTGGAGACGCTGAAGTGTCTTGTTGAAGTGTCTTGGAGATGCTGAAGTGTCTTGTTGAAGTGTCTTGGAGATGCTGAAGTGTCTTGGAGATGCTGAAGTGTCTTGTTGAAGTGTCTTGGAGATGCAGAACTGTCTTGTTGAAGTGTCTTGGAGACGCTGAAGTGTCTTGTTGAAGTGTCTTGTTGAAGTGTCTTGTTGAAGTGTCTTAGAGATGCTAAACTGTCTTGTTGAAGTGTTTTGGAGATGCTGAAGTGTCTTGTTGAAGTGTTTTGGAGATGCTGAAGTGTCTTGTTGAAGTGTCTTGGAGATGCTAAACTGTCTTGTTGAAGTGTTTTGGAGATGCTGAAGTGTCTTGTTGAAGTGTCTTGGAGATGCTGAAGTGTCTTGTTGAAGTGTCTTGGAGATGCTGAAGTGTCTTGTTGAAGTGTCTTAGAGATGCTGAAGTGTCTTGTTGAAGTGTCTTGGAGACGCTGAACTGTCTTGTTGAAGTGTCTTAGAGATGCTGAAGTGTCTTGTTGAAGTGTCTTGGAGACGCTGAAGTGTCTTGTTGAAGTGTCTTGTTGAAGTGTCTTGTTGAAGTGTCTTGGAGATGCTGAAGTGTCTTGGAGATGCTGAAGTGTCTTGTTGAAGTGTCTTGGAGATGCTGAAATGTCTTGTTGAAGTGTCTTGGAGATGCTGAAATGTCTTGTTGAAGTGTCTTGGAGATGCTGAAGTGTCTTGTTGAAGTGTCTTGGAGATGCTGAAGTGACTTGTTGAAGTGTCTTGGAGATGCTGAAGTGTCTTGTTGAAGTGTCTTGGAGATGCTGAAATGTCTTGTTGAAGTGTCTTGGAGATGCTGAAGTGTCTTGTTGAAGTGTCTTGGAGATGCTGAAGTGACTTGTTGAAGTGTCTTGGAGATGCTGAAGTGTCTTGTTGAAGTGTCTTGGAGATGCTGAAGTGTCTTGTTGAAGTGTCTTGTGTCTTGGAGATGCTGAAGTGTCTTGTTGAAGTGTCTTGTTGAAGTGTCTTGGAGATGCTGAAGTGACTTGTTGAAGTGTCTTGGAGATGCTGAAGTGTCTTGTTGAAGTGTCTTGGAGATGCTGAAGTGTCTTGTTGAAGTGTCTTGGAGACACTGAAGTAGAGCTGCAACTAACGATTATTTTAATAATCAATTAATCTGTCGATTATTTCTTTGATTAATCGATGAATCAGGGGAAAAAACAAGAAAAGCGTAAAAAAGCTAATCTCTGAGCTGTTATAATAATAATAATTATAATGATGATGATGATGATGATGATAATACAAATAGTAGTAGTAGTTTTGTCCTGTTTTCAATCTAAATATCTAAAAAAAAAATCTTAAATCAAGATGAAATATATAGCATAAGAAATTATGTCTATGTTTTTCTGAAACCCCACCTCAAAATGATTGTTTGCTTAAAACAAGCAAAAATATTTGCCAATGGGCTAAGAACAATAATCTTAACAATAATCTTAAAGCATCACTTAATTTTCTCATGCCATTTTTCTTGTCTAGTAATCTTGATTTAAGGTCTTTTACATATTTGGACTGGAAACGAGACAAAATGACTAAGAAAGAAAAGTTTTTTTGCAGTGCAGGCTATACATGATGACAGATGGAGAAATTAATGATCAGTCTTTAGTCTTGCTATGCAAAGTAACTCTACCACCGCTGCTTTACTGCTGTTATTAACTCTTTCACTGCTGAGTTACTACTATATTCTCTCTGGACCCGGGAGTCAGTTTTTTTAGGTGACCGTTATTTTAGAACATACAACCTTAATGTTTCCATGGCGAAGCTTCATGTTTGTTACGTGACACGTCACCGCAGCCACAATAGCGCTGTATGACAGATGTGTCCCTTTTATTTAGTTTTTTCTGTTTTAATTCAACATATTCACACGCTCATCGTCATCAACCTGATATTCCAATTCACTTAAACGTGTGAGTGAGTGTATTTTGTTGTGTAAAAGACTGTGTAAGTGATCGTGATCTATAACGTGAGATGGGCGTCGCCATGTTTATTTGCGGCCGCGCATTTGCCTCTTTCATAAAAGCAGAACACGCAGGATTCAGCACGTAAATTCATCAGAATAGATTCAACTTTATAGTTACTTTCACTGTGTGTATCTGATGTGAATAAAACACATCGACAAATTACATTTGAATTGTTAGATTTCCATTCTTGTGTGTTTTACAAACTAAATGTATTGTTTTACTAGTACTTGGGGGTATTTACATGTCTAATTCATAAAATAAGCATTAGGTGGTTAAAACACTGCATATTTGAGATAATATTACAAGTCTTTCTCTGGCTCAGCGCCAGCCAACGTCTCAAAGCTCAGTTTGAATTTTTCAGTTGCCGCTCTGAGGGTTAACAAGCTAACGCTAACTTGTCATGCTTGTCAAGCTGGGTACCGAGTAAAAACACCAGCACCAGGGACTTTACATTCCTCACTTCAAAATGGACAGAAGGAGAATTCATTAGTGATTTTCCCTGCTGTTGTTCTCACTTCCTCCTCATCCTTGTTTATGAGGCGCCAAACTCTGCATCAGTGCGCGAGAGAGATCGTGTTCACTCTGCTCCGCGCTAAACTAATGTTTTTTTTTTAAATATTAAAAAACATCCCTGTGTCGTGTGACACAACTAATCGATTATGAAATTCGTTGCCAACGCTTTTAGTAACCGATTTTTATCGATTTAATCCATTCATTGTTTCAGCTCTCCACTGAAGTGTCTTGTTGAAATGTCTTGGAGACACTGAAGTATCTTGTTGAAGTGTCTTGGAAATGTTAAAGTGTCTTGAAAACACTGAAGTGTCTTGTTGAAGAATCTTTGAGATGCTGGAGTGTCTTGGACATACTGAAGTGTCTTGTTGAAGTGTCTTGGAAATGTTAAAGTGTCTTGGAAACACTGAAGTGTATTGAAGTGTCTTTGAGATGCTGAAGTGTCTCAGATGCTGAAGTCTCTTGGAGATGCTGAATTATTTTGGATACACTAAATTGTCTTGGAGATGCTGAACTGTCTTGAAGTGTCTTGGAAACGCTGGTGTCTTGGAGATTCTGAAGTGTCTTGGAGATGCTGAAGTGTCTTGGAAATTCTGAATTGTCTTGGAGACGCTAAAGTGTCTTGTTGAAGTATCTTGGAGATGCTGGAGTGTCTTGGAGATTCTGAAGTGTCTTGGAGACGCTAAAGTGTCTTGTTGAAGTATCTTGGAGATGCTGGAGTGTCTTGGAGATTCTGAAGTGTCTTGGAGATTCTAAAGTGTCTTGAAGTCTCTTAGAGATACTGGATTTTCTTAAAGTGACTTGGAGATGTTGAAGTGTCTTGAAGATGCTGAAGTATCTTGAAGTGCCTTGTCTTGGAGATGTTGAATTGTCTTGTAATGTCTTGGCGAGTTTAAAATGTCTTAAATGACTTGAGATCTTGAAGTGTCTTGTTAAAGCATCTTGGAGATGCCAAAGTGTCTTGGAGACTCTGAACTGTCTTGAAGTGCCTTGTCTTGGAGATGCTAAATTGTCTTGAAGTGTCTTGGCAAGGTTGAAATGTCTTGAAGTGACTTGAGATGTTGAAGTGTCTTGAGGATGGTGAAGATTTTGGAGATGTCAAAGTATGTATGAAGTGTTGAAGATACTGAAGTGTCTCAGAGATGTTTAAAGATGTGTTTTTTAAAGCATCTCAGATGTTAAAGTGTCTTGAAATTTAAGTGAAACTGAAGATGGTGAAGTAACTTAAGGTGTTACCACAGTTTTTTTTGGATATAGTATATTTCTAGGACTTTGTTTCTACACATATTGAAGAATGTGAGTAACCGACAGTAGACTCTAGCCTCTTTTTCCTCCTACAAAACTATATTATTTTTAGTTAAACATGCCTGCAGAGGTTTACCCACAGCTGCCATCATGCTAGGTTGTTTCAAGGGATTTTTCAGTGAGGATTTGAGGTGTTCTGGGTGCTTTCCAGGGCACTGCTGTGTAAAGAAGGGAATCTCCAAGCTTCAGTTTCTAGTCTAGTCAATCCTCTGAAAGTGACCCATAAAGGTCAGTGTATCTTTTGGTCACTGAATTTTCATTTTAGAAACAGATATTGAAAAATGAAAAACGAGTTGTTTTTTGATTTTCGTTTTAAAATTAAAAAATGAAAATTAAAAAACGAAAATTAAAATTCAAAGCATTTTTTGATTTTCAGTTTTGAATTTTAAAACGAAAAATTAAAAAACGACTCGTTTTTCGTTTTCATGATGAAAAACGGAAAAACTAAATTCAAAAATTTGATTTTCATTTTTTATTTTGAATAACAAAAACTAAAATCACCAGAAAACAAAAACGAATAAACACTTGTTTTTTTAGATTCCGAAACCAGATAGGCAGATGCATTTACGATGACGCAATGCTGTCACACACAGGCTAGCCTACTATAGGCGTTTATGTTTTTTCCCACTTAATAATGTTATAAAAGGTATTTTCTTGTGATAACAGGATTTTGTTATTATATATTTTCCTCATTGAAGCCGGATATATAAAACAACATAACTGATGACAAATGCATTATTTGCATTGCTGAACAGTTTTCTGAAAATAAAGTTTATTGTTAAAATCACTTCCACTTCAGGAGTGACAGTAACATTGGACATTCGTTTGGAATCATTGCTCATCTCTCTGTGTTTTATTTTTATAATCTATGCATGATTTCATATAGCCATGTGCAAATATAGCAGCAGATTTTTGATACATAAATTGAAATTATAAAAAAAATAGCCTACTACTATTTTATATATATATATATATATATATATATATATATATATATATATATATATATATATATATATATATATATATATATATATATATATATATATATATATATATATATATATATATATATACGTATATATATATATACGTATATATAATATATATATATATTATATATATATATATATAGATATATATATATACGTATATATATATATATATATATGTATATATATATATATACGTATATATATATATATGTATATATATATATACGTATATATATATATATATATATATATATATATATATATATATATATACATACGTATATATATATATATATATATATATATATATATACATACGTATATATATATATATATATATATATTATATATATATATATATATACGTATACGTATACGTATATATATATATATATATATATATATATATATATATATATATATAATAGTAGTAGGCTATTTTTTTTATAATTTCAATTTATGTATCAAAAATCTGCTGCTATATTTGCACATGGCTATATGAAATCATGCATAGACCCACACACAACTCATCTGCAAGCTTAGTGATAGTCCGTTTTTAAAAGATATGGGATGGTTATCAGGGTGTTTGTGCCGCATGCTTTCTTTCAGATAAAATTAATTGTTAATTTTTATTTTAAAATATTATGATTTATTGAAATCTGCGTAACAAACAACTGTGTTAATGCCTCCCTCACTTGAAATGATTCG
Source organism: Danio aesculapii (assembly GCF_903798145.1). Taxonomy (NCBI): domain Eukaryota; kingdom Metazoa; phylum Chordata; class Actinopteri; order Cypriniformes; family Danionidae; genus Danio; species Danio aesculapii. The sequence continues at coordinate 44,642,970 of NC_079445.1, read as the reverse complement.
TGGTAAAACATCGGGAAGTGGAAGTATTATGGTTTAAACGATATTTAAACTTTCTTTTCAGAAAAGTGTTTAGTAAATTAACCTAATGCTTGCATGTAATGTCAAAATTAAGGTTGTTTCATTTAACACATGCTAACTAAAAATAAATATGTAGCCTATAACTGGCCCTTCTTTTAGGGGTGGGCGGTACACCGGTGTCATAGTCATCACCGGTGTGACATTGCACCACGACATGGATTTTCTAATACCGTCAATACCGTAATAAATCAATTATGCGCCTTGAACGGCTGCATTTACATCAATAATAGCTAATTCTAAATAATAAGGCATTCAATTTTCTTCAAACGTTCAGTTGTGGTCTGAATACATGTCCTTATACTACACGGCTCGAAATTGCAACCATTTTGGTCGCATGAGCGCCCGAAATGTAATCTATGCGCCCTCATAATATATTTGGGAGCATTTGTGTGTCTGAATATTATGGTTGTAGTGCAATCTGATTTGATTTTCTCTAAAAACTTGCTGAATCGCTCTACCCTGCTGCTGTATTGGTTTATATTAGCTGTCAGTCACTCAACGCTTCCCGCTGTCAGATAACAGGGAGCTTTTGTTACCGCAGGAAATGCAAACGGCTGAAGAGTGAAAAGTGCACAGGTTTGCAAACCTCACCTAAAGTTATAATAATAATAATGGCGCAGATGACAGCGATCATGACATGAGGTAAATGTTGATCCGCCAGCTGAGATCAATCGAGTGTTTTCGGAGAAGGTGCCCGAATCTCGATGCGTTGCATTCACCGCGTGTTCAGCGCAAATGTCCGCTAAATATAAAACCTAACACTGTACACATCATCGCCAAAGAAACTCACCTTTACTAAGTTTACACTGAAACTACGGCTCATAACAAAGAGCAGAATTGCGCTGGTGGTCATCATGAGAATCCTGCTCTGTCTGCTCATAAATTGGTGCGGCTGACTCGCCTGCTTTATTCCACCAACACAGAGAAATGAAGATCAGCTCATAACGAGACTGAGCATTTACAATGACCCAAACCAAAACTTTTAAAGAGTGATAGAAGTGAGACTTTCTTTTGTCCGTTCTTCCTTGAGATGTAGATTATTTTGCTATTGAAAGTAATACCATGATATTATACCGTCACCGTTCAAAAGATGAAAAATACCGTGATATTAATTTTAGGTCATATCGCCCACCCCTACCTTCTTTGAGAAATATGTTTTCTTAATGAGGAAAATATGTCTTAACAAAACACAGTTATAACAAGAAAATACCTTTTATAACATTGTTAAGTGGAAAAAAATAATCGCCTATAGTAGGCTAGCCTGTGTGTGACAGCACTGCGTCATCGTTAATGCGTCTGCCTGGTTTCGGTATATAAAAAAACAAGTGTTTATTCGTTTTTGTTTTCTGGTGGTTTTAGTTTTTGTTATGAAAATCTAATCATTTTTGAATTTTGTTTTATCGTTTTTCATCATGAAAACGAAAATCGAGTCGTTTTTTATTTTTATTTTTCGTTTTAAAATTCAAAAACGAAAATCAAAAAATGCTTTGAATTAAAATTTTCGTTTTTTAATTTTAAACGAAAATAACAAAACAACTCGTTTTTCATTTGTCAATATCTGTTTGTAATATGAAAATTTAATGAGAAAAAGATACCCTGACCCATAAATCACTTGACACTTCCAGCATTTTGATTTGACCATTTGTATTTATGCATCCAAACCTGCTGGTAAGGGGTTCATGATAAATGCTCATTCCGTCAGGGTTCAGATGCGTCTCTATCTCCCTGTGGATCATCTTTGGCTGTGTCTGCGGGGCAGTGGAGGGTCTGCAGGCGTGAGATAAGCGTGTTTCTGTCACATGATACCGACAGTCGTGTGTCTGTCAGCTACAGCTGCACTCACAACTGCTCAACAGTCATTCAGACGCACACTCACTGCTGCGTCATGCTGGATGCATGTTGTTTACAGCAGCGCTCGTCATGACCCAAAAACACACACTGACACACTGCAAGCTAACAACAATGCTGAATGCAAATACAAAAAATTCATGACATAAAAAAGCCCCATCCAAATCAGCCAACTGCATGCTGAACAAAATTATCAACATAACTGAGTGTTTCGTTAATTAGCATTGTGTTAACATCTGCCATTGTGTTCATTCAGCATTTTGCTATGCTTGTTTCTAATAACAATACATTTAGATTAATGTATTTTGGCATTGCTTTAAACCTAAGCCAGTTGCATGCATTTTATTTTATTTTATTTTATTTTATTTTATTTTATTTTATTTTATTTTATTTTATTTTATTTTATTTTATTTTATTTTATTTTATTTTATTTTATTTTATTTTATTTTATTTTATTTTATTTTATTATTGTTTAGGGGTTTTCACCTTTATTTGACAGTACAGTAGAGAGAATTCTCTCTACACTTTCTCAGGAAAGTGTGGGGAGCAGAGAGAGGGGAAGGATTGGCATAGGATCTCGATGTGGGAATCGAACTCAGGTCGCCGTGAACACCGGAGTGCATGTGTCGGTGCACTTTTCACTACGCAATTGGCACCGACGAAGCATGCATTTTATTTGTTCAAATTTTTTGCACTAAATTAAATTCACCAAAGTGATTCGTTGTCATTCAGTGTTCTTATGTGAATTAATAATGTTTATGTAAAATGTATTCTGACATCTGCTTATTAAAATATATATAAAAAATGAACATGCTAGATTTGATTTAACATTCAAAGAAACAAAATGTTCTATATAATATTGTAACTACAGTATAACAGGGCTTGAAAATAACATTTTTGCATGGTAGCGCTTAGGGCTGTGCATAGACTGTAAAATATATGGACGGAGTATCCGTGACGTCACCCATAGGTTTCTGAACACTGCAAAAGAAGCTACAAGTAGGCGCGGCCAACCGTCGCCATTTTGTTCGCGCGTCATCGCACCCACGGCGGGATACCAAACAAGGGCAAAGAGGCGGAGAGTGGGCGGAGCTACAGACACCTGCTGGTACTTTGCTTAGACCTGGCAGACAGACTTTACTATGGGAGAAACGCTTGATACTTTATTACCTGCGACTCGTTTGTGTTCTGACCACATGTGCTTGGTTGTACACTAAATCAATAAAGTGTTTAGACTTTTAAAAACACTGTAGTAATACATTGAGCCACTAAACATTGTTCTTATGATGTTTTTCTACAGGAGGAAAACGCGAAATACGTCCAAACACTTCAGATATAGTGTGTGTTAGTAAATGCAGGACTATTGATGAACTCCAGCATAACACTGTATGACAACGCTTCAGATGACTGTTCTAGAGCCTACAGCTAATCAATCTGTCAGATTCTGGAGGGCATTACAGCTCTAAAGAACATTATAAATGATCTTAAATAAAACAAATACATTTATAGAGATGGTATACACGTATATAACTTTACTCACATGGGAAACGAGGCCACGTGAATGGTTTGTGAGCACAATTAAGTGCACACAGCATCCCATATCATCTGATAATTGTAAGAAATAAGTCCAAAAGGCAGCTGACTGTGTAAAGCCACATAAAACAACACAAAAATACGATGAATATGCCGAGATCAGTGGCTAATCTGCCGGATTCAGCTGAGGTGAAGTGTTGACCAGCGAGACCTAGCTGTCACTCAAGTGGCCACGCCCTTAATTATGCAAACTTAATATAACCTAATATAAAGGAAATGGATGAGTTATAAATTAATTCACCCCCCTCACAGTTGTCATGGAGGGTAATAATAGCTATATGAACCCAAATGGTTCTTTGTACCAGGCTGTAAACACCTTTATTTCTGCTGTATAGTTGGCCATTCTAACAGTGGGCTCAATAGCCATTTGCTCTATAATGGAGCCAGGACTAGTGGAATTTTGATGAATTGCAGTTTCAGTTACTTCCGTATTGGCTTCCCGAGGGAGAGCAGGAGGTTGCCGCTTGGGGCTGTGCAATTAATCGAAAATGCGGTTTCATTTTTGGCTTCTAACGATTATGAAAACACATTAATAGAGAGAAACGATTATTGCATCATGTACCGCCCCCTTTCTGCTGTGGTGTTCATGTTAATTTAAGCAGTTTGGTGCTTTCTCTTCTGGGAGACACTTGGTTATTTGCCTGAAGCGTTCTTGATTTAATAGAGAAACGAGCCTGTAATTAGTAGCGTTTGTTAATTCAAGCATTATTGCTCAAAGTTTGTAGTTTGACCTGTGATTTGCATCAGTATGACATGCTTTGGGTAATCACTGCGTGCACCTATTACAGAAATGTAAAATGCTAGTTTCTGGGCTAGTAATTAATCGTAATTTAGTCTTTTATTGCATTGTGATACACTGCCGCACCATAACTTCACCATAACTTCATAACATAACGCACCATTCATTCATTTTCCTTTGGCTTAGTCCCTTTATTCATCAGGGGTCACCACAGCAGAATGAACCACCAACTTAGCATATGTTTTACACAGCAGATGCCCTTCCAGCTGCAACCCAGTACTGGGAAACACCCATACACACACACTCATACACTACGGCCAATTTAGTTCATCAATTCCCCTATGGCGCATGTGTTTGTACTGTGGGGGACTGTGGGGGAAATCGCAGCACCGGAGGAAACCCACGCCAACATGGGGAGAACATGCAAACTCCACACAGAAATGCCAACTGGCTCAGCCAGACTCAAACCAGCGACCTTCTTACTGTGATGCGACAGTGCTAGCCACCGTGCCGCCCCATGACTTTTTCTTTGTTTCTCATAGAGATGCATTTATTTAAAGTAAACTCAGATTATCGCAATGTGTGAATGTGCAATAGACACATCCGCTGGATCAGCCATGTCAAGTTAGGGTTGTCTTTGATCAGCACCATAGTTAAGTACATGATTTTTGGGGTGAAAGATGTTCATTTGGCTGGCCGTTTTTATGACTTGTGACTGTAAGATTTAATGGCTGGTTTCCACTGACTGGTACGGTATGGGTCACCTTTATCAGTCTTGCGTTTCCACTAACAAGGGTACCCTTCTGGTGGGCGTGGTGTACGACAGAAAGTTTCAGTCGACGTCATTCTCGCTAGAGGAAATGTCTACAATAAAGCTGTGCAGGTCGCTCACATATCATATGAGAAGCACTTCACACAAAACAGATGCTTCATACACATCAATACTTGTGTAGAAATGTTTATTACTAACTTTTCAATGAACATGAGTTGATTATAACTGCAGATCAATGATAATGTGAAACAGCCTACTGTAACGTCTGTAATTATATTAAATAACTAAATAAATGAACATATATAAACACATACAGCCCCTTACAGTCTCTGATATGTTATCAATTACAGAAGAACTACAAAACAGCAGACATTTAGTCCGTATTTAGGTTCAAAACAGCACAAAATATAGCCCACAGTCAGTGAAAACCTCTCATCTGTGTCTGTAATCTTCAGCAGCACATGTAGCCTCTGTTAGAGAGTCATTCAGTCATTCCCAGTTCATAATAGTCCAAAAGGTGAAGATAATAGTTAAACATGGTATTTTGTTCATGTTTGCTGAAAAATAATGTGCTCTTTTTTTCCGGCTTCTCCTTTGTTTTTTCACGCTTCACTCTGTGTTTGTCAGTGTCTGACAGGATCGGGTTTCAAAAGCACGTCAATAATCAAGCGCAGGTTATTATCATCAGCTCAAGAAGTTTGTTACTTCAGATATAGACGCGCGCCGAACGCAAGCAAGAAAGCGAAACCGCTCGCGCTTTAGACTGCCTCGTAAAAAACTACAAGGCACAGGGTAGATTCTGCTCTACTCCATGGCTTTGTGGCTGTTCATCAAGACGATGACAAGGTTTGTTTGAGCCCAGATCGACCATGGCTTGTTATTATATGTATTTATAATTCCAGCCTGATCTCACGAGAAAACGCAAGTATTTTACGTTTTGTCAGTTTAGTGGCTAATTCGTACGAGTTCAGTCATACGAAATTGTACGATTTTAAAAAGGAGGCGTGGCACCTAACCCCACCCCTAAACCCAACCGTCATTGGGGGATGAGCAAATCGTACTAAATTGTACGAATTAGATCGTACGAATTCATACGAATTAGCCACTAAATCAAAAAGTTACAAATTGCCATGAGATTGTGTTGATAATTCTGCTGTAATCTCTCGCTGTGTATTTTAAACATGGCGTTTTTTTGTTTTCATTCTGGCTTGTTGCATAAGTGAATGACGTATCTCTGTAAACCAATAGCATTCAGCTGCGCGTCTAGCTCCGCCTTCAGGTACCCTTTCTTGTGTTTGGTACCCTTTTGAAAGGGTGCCGAAAAAGTGGTACGGTTCAGTTCGCCTTTTGACAGTGGAAACGGCCATAAAAGCGTACCAAACCGAACCGTACCGTACCACTCAGTGGAAACGGGCCTTAAGCAAACTTAAACCAATAGGTTATAAAGATAAATAAACCAAAATTAATTATATTATTATAACTATTTATACAATAAATACTCTTCACTCTACAGTGTTATTTTAAGTTATTATTGAATTTCTGTACCTCAATGCTGTTAGATTCCACAGAAAAATAATTAAATTAATTTCTATCCTGTTTAATTGTATTGTATTTTATGCAGATACTCCTCTACAAAATAATCACAATCATTGTAAAATGAAGAATTTATTGCAAATGTTCTCCAACAGTTATAAGTCATCTTGTGAAATTATATTTATATAGATAATTATATATATATATATATTGCTGATCAACTAAATATCGCAATGTCGGTTTTTTTCATGCAGCAGCTCAGATCTTATTTTTCATTCAAGCATGAAGTTAATTATAAGGATCCAATTAGATTTTATTGCGTTTGGGTGTTCAGATCATTTAAAATGTATCATGAATTATTTTCAAAAGTCTGAATCAGTGCTTTGGCATTATTCATCTCATCTTTTGCATCTTGAATGGTTGTGTATTAAATATTTCATATATGTTGAGGATGCTTTAGTGTTAAATTAGACTGCTTTCAAGGTCATTTGCAATGTTTCTTGTTTGTTTTTATATTTATGCATTTTAACAAATGATTTTATCCAAGCAGGGTGACATTTAGCTCTAAAATAACTGACCTGTATTATGTCTAAATCTGTATAAATACGTATAATTTGTTAATGTTAGTGATTTCAGCTGTGCTTTTTCATGTGCTTGGCTCTTTTTTTGCTAGACGAGCTCTGCGTGTGTTTACGTCAGAGATGTGAAATCTAGTTGCTGTTTTAGTCCGAGCTATTTTTATTTTCATTTTGCCTTTCATATTCTCTTGATCTATGCGAGTTATGACACATCAAGTGGTGCTTCAGGAATTTTGTTAAGCTTTAAGTGACATGGCATCATTTAATTTTCCAGTGTGATGCAGAGATGCACGTCTCATTAACACAGTTCAGTAGCAGTATTTAAAAGCATGATTTAATGTAACCATCAGAGAGATATTTGGCAATCATGCTGGATAAAGGCTCTACTCTTCAGCACAATGATAACTTTACAAGTGTCAACATTACAGAAACAAACATTTAAGACACAGCATTAAAGAATAATTTAAGTCTTGCTGTTAATATTGTGCAAAAACACACATAATGACACTTAATTGAAATACTTATTACCTTATACAGTCTACATACTCCTATACACTTAACTTAAGTTCTTAACCCAGGCTCATTCTGAAAACGTACCTCCACGAACGTTTCTGGAGACCACGAAATACGTCCCGGCGGCACGATTTTCTGCAGTTTTTGTTTTCCGCCTGAGGTCCCGTGTACGTTTTTTGAGATTTCAAATTTCCCTCGCGAGTGCCATTCGCACCTGCTGTTCTCGTGTAAAACCACCAGAGGCCGCTGTCGACTCACTTTTGGACAGACTTTCTGACTGACTGAGCAAACGATCGGCTGACCCACCCTCCCCCTTCCCTAAACCCAACCAATTTTTTAGATTGACTCCCTACCCACTTCCCTAAACCCACCCAACACGTTTCAAAAGCAATCCAACAAAATAAAAGCCCTCATCTGACTTTTTTTTTTACCGCATTCTCACCCTGCTATTCACTTTTATATTTTGGATTCTGTTTTTGTCTTACCTGCTTTCTGGAAATGCTCTTCACCGGATTCGAACCCCCGTCTTCGTGGTCAACTCCTCTCTGCATCTCAAATCCGCCGATGTACGTGGCACTCTAACGGGACAAACTGGTTGCAGCCGGAATACTGTCCATACGGAGTTAAGCGGTCAGCTGGTAAGCGCGAAAAGGAACTGCGTCACACCACCCCGCATCGTTCGTTTAAATAAATGAAATGCAGCCATACATACCTCCGACGTAATTCGCTGTCTCCAGAAACGTCCGCAGGGCTATGTTTTCACAATGAGCCTGTGTTGCAAGTTCTGCTTAATAGCATATCATTTTGAGTTACTTGTTCCTGTCAGATAAAAATAGGGGACTAAACAGGACAGCTCCTGCTAGTCGACACTCAACAGTAGATGTCATACATTTAACACATTTAAAAAATAACAAAGGTAAAATATATATAGCTTGGAAAAATAATACATTGTAGGGCTGCACGATAATGGAAAAAAATGACATTGCAATATAATTTGTTATCTGCGTCACATATTGCCATATTGAGTATAATTTTACCAGATGAAATAAATGGCTTACTATGGTAAGAATTTATCAGTTTAGATTGATTGTAATTATTTTGTAGGGAATCAGCATCAAATATACTAAACCAATCATGAGCATTGATAACTGTAGTACAGCAAAGATACAAACTAAGTACACAGTATTTTATGGATTTCAGGAAGTCTAGCAGTGTACAGAGCAAAATGTATAATCAAATATATAATTATTACGACTTTAAAGTTTAGCTCTAGGGTTTAAGAGGTAACATTTAATTTGATTAAAATTTGTGGTGAGTTGGTGGCAAAATATCAAAACGACAACCAAAATACTGCAAAAATAAGTGAATTTATTTACAATAGAGAAAGAAGTCAAACATAAAAAAAAGTATTATTTACAAGATCACACACAAAGAGAATAAATCAATGTATATTATAGATGAGGGAAACGAGAATTAATTAACGCCAAATAAATGAAAGCAATATAACAAAAACCCCAAATCTAGCTAATATCTACCCTCGATCTAATATAAAATAAACAAACAAAACATCTTCAGCGTTTTCACACTATAACTACAACCACTCTACTAACTAAAAATACGGAGAAAACTTACAGCGGGTGGCGCTCACTTCTAAACTAGTGTGTTTAGACAGTGGAGTTATCTACGTGATGCGAGATATATGTCACGTGACATCTAAACTCCTCGAATCCCAGGGGAAGGCTCCTTTTTTCGCGCTTTTCTTGCGTTTGTCAGTGTCTGACAGGATCGGGTTTCAACAGCACGTCAATAATCAAGCACACGTTATTATCATCAGCTCAAGAAGTCTGTTATTTCAGATATAGACATGCCGTACGGGTCAAACACCTGCAGCCCGGAGTAAATAGATTTACTTCTAAAGGGCTTACAGTAAGATTATGTATTAAATACATTTACAAAGACGAAAACGAAGGAGGTTTTTGCTATAATTTTAGTTAGTTTCAGTTAGTTTTGTATGAACACAATACAGTTTCAGTTAGTTCTAGTTTATTAAAAAACTCATTTATTTTACATTTAACTCAATTATTTAACATTTTAGTTTTCGTTTTTTCATTTGTTTTCGTTAACTATAATAACCTTGTAATGAACACACTTGTTTGTTGAGCAAGTACTTTGATCATTTTCTGCCGTTTATAATTCCTAGTCATTTCTCCCGACTGAATCAGACTTTCTAAAATAATCGCAAAAACGAGTGCACTTCCACATCGCAGAATAACGTCAACAGCACATATGCATAACTTTTAGCCTAAGTAGTGTTGTCATGATACTGGAATTCGATACCAATCATTTGAGCGCGCTCTTAAACAGCGCTGACCTGCGATTGTGTTCACATGCTCAACAGAAATTACTGTGATTGGCCATTAAGGTCATCAGTTCACCGAACTCACCGCTGTTTACAACAGGGACACTGGACAATTTTAAAGTCGTGAAGATCAGCTGGTCCGATTATAAGCTGACATACGAGTGATCCGCTGATGAATCGACTGATCACGGCTTTAAAACACTCCAGTGTGCCTGTATCAGTGGTTACGCTCAGTAAACAGCTGTGAGTTCGGTGAACTGATGACCTTTACGGCCAATCACAGTCATTTCTGTTGAGCATTTGAACACAATGGCAAATCAGCACTTCTTAAGAATGCGCTCAAATGTTAGCGGGAAACGGACCGATACTGGTATCGAATTCCAGTATCGTGACAATCCAAAGTTCTCTATACGTTTCACGAGTTCACCCTCTTCCTAAGCATTGAACTCAAGCTGTTGACGTCACTCTGGCCTGGTTTATGAGGACATTGCTGACTTCATGACAGAAACGCCCAGATCAGCAGTTCTGTATGAGGAATTGCATCTCCTCCAGGATTTCTTCTTCACGTAGGCATCTAGACGGTCAGCCCAGGTCACGGTCATCCTCAACACACATATTTAACCTGATGTCTGTCCGCACGCATGCCTGTGATAAACTGAGAGGAGCTTCAGGATATTGATAATGCAATAAAAAGCACTCGCTGTCATGTGGTTTTGGCAGACGGCAAGGAAAGTGTTTCCTGCTCCCAGAAGGAGGATGAGCCATTTAATGCACAGAGAGAGAAAGAGCCTTAATGAAATGTTTATTATTTAATTTCATTACTTTAATGCATCGGCACCACAGCCAAGAGATGATGGTTTAGATTTCATACGGGCCATGTGATGCTGGATAACTGGATTGAACGTGTCTTTAATAAGTGCACCGGTGCTGGACATTACTGTATGATTCAATTATTGCCAGCGCAACAGTCTAATTTTGACCAAGTATGATATTATTGTGGAGAAATTTATTTTTAGCATTAATTAAAGAGACAGTTTTTCCAAAATAATGAAAATTAGCTCACTGTTTGCATGGTTTCAAACATTTATTTTGTTGAACACAAAAGAAGATGTTTTGAAGAATGTTGAAAACATGTAACCATCTATGGTTACAGGTTTCCCGCTTCAAAAATATTGTATTTCTTGTTCAACAGAAGAGAAAAAAAACTGATGAAGATTTAAAAACAAGAGTTCACGCTTAGCTGATGATTGATTATAAGCTTGTTTGGCATGCTGTCCCGGGAGAGAGCCCTGAGCTCATAAGATCCTCGAGCCCGGGGCTCCCTCCCGTTGCAAGGCGAGAGGGGAGTTTGAGCTCAGGTAGATCTCGAGAACTCCCCCGCTGTAATAATCAATGAACAGCCAGTGATTGCTCTTGAGAGATAACCATTTACTAGGAGCATGTCTATAGTGCTGATTTGGATTAGTCAATTAACTTATGTTGCATGTTTTTTGGAAACCCGGGGGAAACCCACATGAGCACGGGGAGAAAATGCAAACTCCGCACAGAAATGTCTGCTGGTTTGGTAAATCCTAGAACCTGAGACATTCTTGCTGTGAGGCAACAGTGCTAAGGCCACTGGGCCACCGTGTCACCCATCTAGGAAGAAGGAGGAGTAGGGGTGGATGGGGGGATTCTTCAAAACGAAGATAGCGGTGGTACGTAACCCAGGGTATTTGTAGTAGCTTAGGAGTCGTCTGATTGGTGCATTGAGAATTGGATAATGCGGATCCAGCCGCTAGCAATCATAAGCACGTGATCCTCTCGAAATTAGTTTATAACTAAACTTCACTAAAGGATGAGTAAATGAATTATTTATTTGGATGAACTGTTCCTTTAATATTTCTAGGCTGATTGATTAAATTAAATAACTTAATAACCTTTGGCTTCATTTGTGCATGTCTGCAGAACTTAAAAACATTAATAGATGAAATATGATGCATACATTCAATAAGGTTATGGAATAAATGCTCTATGTTGGCAAAAATGATTTTGAAAGCAATTTAAGGGAATGGATATGATGAATGTGCTGATATAAGAGCAGATGCAGAAGACTGATGGGAATACTTCAGTATAAAATTACATAAAATAATATTCATTCATTTATTTTCTTTTCGGCTTAGTCCCTTTATTAATCTGGGGTCGCCACAGCGGAATGAACCACCAACTTATCCAGCATTTGTTTTATGCAGCGGATGCCCTTGCAGCTGCAACCCATCACTGGGAAACACGTACACACTCATTCACACACTACGAACAATTTAGCCTACCCAATTCACCTGTACCGCATGTGTTTGGACTGTGGGGGAAACCGGAGCACCCGGAGGAAACCCAGGCGAACGCAGGGAGAACATACAACCTCCACACAGAAACGCCAAGTGACCCAGCCGAGGCTCGAACCAGCAACAGCACTACCTACTGCACCACTGCGTCGTCCCAATCTTAATCATATATTTTTAAATTAATTAAATAATTTAAGCATGCCAATGCTGCAAATATAAAATGGCATTTAAATAGCCTTACATTAGATTTGATGACACCTGCAAATATTAATTTTGAAATTAGCCATAAATATCGTATGGCATATTCATGAGTAAAGTACATTTGATTTGATTTGATTTGATTTATTTATTTTCGAACAAAGTATCATACATAAAATATCATTAACAAAAGAATACATTTCAACAAGGTCGAAAATGGAGTGGGATGAAGCACAAGCTTATTATTTCCCCACCCCTTTACCACATACATCATTCGTCTATTACTTAAACTTATTTCTTCCTTTACTTATCTCTTCCTTTCACATGAACACATGCTATCCTTTTGGCATATCCGACAAACTATATGTTTGCCTCCATTTTGTACCCGTATACCTTGTAACATAAACCCAGAGAAAAAAACAAACAAAAAAAACCTAGTACTGCAGGTAGCCATTAATTAAAATGTCATCATACCTTTCTCTTTTTATACCTTTTCAATCCCCTTCATCGTTATACTCCTTTAATAACATATATTTATAAAACTTTTTAAATTGATTATTATCCTGACATTGTTTGAGAGTCAGATCTAGACCATAGTTTTACACCACAGACAGACATACACAAACTTTTTAAAGTTTATTTCATTGTTCATTATTTTTGTATTTTTCTTTAATGCTATTTTATTATAATTTTAAAGTAAAATATTACGATATCAAGTTTTCCCTTTTTGTTTAATTTATTTTTCCCCTTTCTTCCCTTCGTTTCTCTCCTTTTTATTTAATATATTTAATTATTTTTTTAATTGAGTGTTAATATTACTAACTCGGCATGGGATGATAACCAGTTTCAAGGTTTACCATGGTTTGGAAAAGTCAAGGTATTAAAACTACTTAACATTTTTCTGTTATACCATTCCTAAGGTATACTGTATTTTTTTATGTGTTGTAAAGAAATTAGGGCTGCTCGATTACGGGAAAAATCCTAATCACGATTATTTTGGTCCTAATTGTAATCACGATTATTCAAAACGATTATCAGTTGAAGTCAAAATGATTCGCCCTCCTGTACATTTTTTTTATATATAAATATTTCCCAAATGATGTATAACAGAGGAATTTTTCACAGTTTTTCCTATAATATTTTTTTCGTCTGGAGAAAGGCTTATTTGTTTTATTTCGGCTAGAATAAAAGTAGGTTTAAATATTTTGAAATCTATTTTAATAGCTCATTATTATTATCCCATTTAAGCAATATATATTTTTGATTGTCTGCAGAAGAAACTATTGTTACACAATGACTTGCCTAATTACACTAATTAAGCCTTTAAATGTCACTTTAAGCTGAACACTAGTGTCTTGAAGAATATCTAGTCTAATATTATTTACTGTCATCATGACAAAGATAAAAGAAATCAGTTATTAGAGATGAGTTATTAAAACTATTATGTTTAAACTGTGCTTTAAGCATCTTCACTGTAAGAATAAAACTTTAGCTCCAGCTGTCCTTCAGTCAAGAGCAGTGAGGGATTTTCTCCTTTTGTTGTTTGATTAATAATAAAAACAGGCAGCAGCAGGAATGTTGCGCTGTCACTTTAAGAGCAGTGCGGCTTTGATATGGTTTGGAAAGGGGGCGGTATATGATGGAATAATCGTTTATCTTAATTAATGGTTTTTCATAATCGTTAGAAGTCGAAATCGAAACCGGATTTCGATTAATTGCAAAGAAATTAAAAAGAAATCTGTGTTTTTGAAACTAATGAAGACAGCAGAAGTCACAATGATTATTTAAATTATTTAGCCTGACATGTTTACTGCTCCAAAATATTCTAAATGTTTCCTAAAATGAAATATGTTATGTTTAAAGGGGAAAAAGATGTTGTTTTTTACTAAGACATTTAAAAAGAGCATATATTAGAGCCGTAATCACAATACCGTGCACCCGTGATATTTTTATCATACCGTCAGAATCTTATACTGGCCCATGTCTGTTAATAACCTTTCCTTTTTATTTTCCTTCTTTCTTTCCTTCTTTTCTCTCCTGTATTTTTTTATTTTATATATATTTTTATTGATTATTAATAACCTTTCTTTTGTTTTATTTTCCTTCTTTCTTTCCTCCTTTTCTCTCCTCTATTTTTTATTTTATATATATTTTTATTGATTATTAATAACCTTTCTTTTGTTTTATTTTCCTTCTTTCTTTCCTCCTTTTCTCTCCTCTATTTTTTATTTTATATATATTTTTATTGATTATTAATAACCTTCCTTTTGTTTTATTTTCCTTCTTTCTTTCC